>NC_065554.1:600000-900000 GCF_022605725.1 Anthonomus grandis grandis
GAACACTTATAAATTCCTACTTAATTAAGTAAGTGACTAAATAAAATATTATTGATAACAAAATATTACTATTGTATGAAGTAGGGTTTCATTTTTTTTGTAATTAAAAAAAAAAATTAGTCAACATTATCGTACAAAGTGGCATTATCGCATAAGTACTATCGTACATCGACCATCGTACAAGCATTGGTTTTATCGTACGAAATCGATAATTAGTGTACATAGTGATGTTATTAGTGTAGCAACACTAGTAACACCCTGAATGAAATTCGTTCAAACAAAACTGGCGCTTGCGCAACTTTACGACACAATAAAAGGAAAATAAACTGTGGTATAGCCAAATTCAAAGAATCTATTTAAAGAAGGCGCTTATGCCAATTGTATGCGCCTAGAAACTCATTTTTTTTAATGGCGCTTACGTTGTCTTGCCTTGAACACGTCGATATATTCTAAATAATTTTTAAAACTTTTTTGGTGTATTGTGTTTTAAAAATTACCTATATCTCACCGTTTTCTTTTATTCGAATGTAATTTAAATTTGGTATTCAGGTTATACAAGATAACCCAAATGATACTTTTTACGTTTTGAACATAACCAGGATTAAGAAAATACGATAACTATTAGCAATTGCTATTGTTCAGATTTGATTTCAATTTAATTTTTAGAGTTAATTTGTTTAACCCTAAATGATTTTTAAATTTTATTTGTTGTATTGTAATTTAAAAAAATTCAAATATCTCACTCTATTACTGTTATCTATTATTCGAATATAATATAAATTTATTATTTCGCATATACAAGATAGCCAAATGATCGTTTTTGACACGATAACTATTAGATTTAGCTATTGTTCCGATTTGATTTCAATTTTATTTTTGGAATTCATTTTATATATTCCAAATGATTTTTAAAACTTTTTTGTTGTATTGTATTATAAAAAAATACTTATATCTCACTCTATTACCGTTTTCTATTATTTGAATGTAATTAAAGATTAAACGACTTACCTGTAAGGAAGTACAATCTGAATTATATGAGGTCTGGTCCACTAGAACACACACTGTAGATGCACGAGGTATCGATGCGGGCCACCAGTTAAAAGCAAAACAATTTCATAAAAAAGGGTCCCCTTATCTCTGTGTCGCCTACCTGCCTCTGCTAGATAGGGTCATCATTATGCATTTTTATCTGCTAGCTCACCCTTTGGGTAAATAATTTTAGGGTTGGGAGGGATGTGTTCTAGTGGACCAGACCTCATATAATTCAGATTGAACTTCCTTACAGGTAAGTCGTTTAATCTTTAATTACATTCAAATAATAGAAAACGGTAATAGAGTGAGATATAAGTATTTTTTTATAATACAATACAACAAAAAAGTTTTAAAAATCATTTGGAATATATAAAATGAATTCCAAAAATAAAATTGAAATCAAATCGGAACAATAGCTAATCTTTAATTATATTTCGGTCTGGTCCACTAGAACACACACTGTAGATGTTTCAAGTATTCAGTGAACTAGCATTGTCTTACGTATAGGATTATTTAAGCATAAAAGAAAAGGCTAAACTACAATATTTTAATTTTATATATTTAATTTTCGCAATAGATAAATGCTTAATTTTATGTTCTTATTGCCAACGCATAAATAAATAACAAATAATATAATTATATAATAATTAACAGACATATAGCCAAGCATATAGCATAAACAAATAATATAAAATTAATAATAATAAAGCAAAACTAATTATTGTAACAAATTTAGATCCTATCTAAATATCTATGTGTTTATATTCTTATTTCTTTACTATAACGTTAACTATAACATTATTAAAAGAAAAATTGTCATCTAGAGGTCGGTTATAACATTTTAAGAATATATTTGATCTCTCGTACCCACCTGCGGTACTTCTTATCGTTTCAATGCTAGTACCTGCCCTGTAAGCCGCGGAAAGTATTGCATATTTTGTACTGTACCCCGAAAAGATTTTAGTATCTATTCCAGCCCGTTTTAAAACTAATTTTAGCCACCTAGAGAGGGTCTGAGTTGACGCGGGGTGATATGGTTTCTTTATAGTTAGTATTAGCTGTTGAATATTATTTCTTAATTCCTGAGTTCTTTTTATATATTCCAGTAATGTGGATGCTTAACAAAGCTCAGGCGTCTGATTAAAAAAGGGGAATTTTAATTTTGGTTGAATTCTACCAGGTCCTGAAGTTTTAATAATATCTAGTATTAAGATTTCTATATATTCACCTCTTTCAAAAATGTAGTTAAGTTTTATTTCTTTGAGCGGTACATAATGCAAATAACATTACTAACTTATATGTTAAGTTGCATAAATTTAGCCCCGGAAGAGGATATAAAGATGAAAGATAAGTAAGTACTGGAGTAGGGTCCCAAGTAGCTTTATATTTCGGATAAACAGGCCTAAGTTTAAAAACACTTTTTAAGTATCTGTTAATATTCTTTTCTTCAAGTTTATTATCGATAATTAAATTCAAAGCTGACCTAAATGTATTAAGAGTAGTATAGCAACTCTTTGAAAAAAGCTATCCAAAAAAAACTAATATAGTCTCGTGTTGATGGCCTATATAGATCTAGTTTCTGCGCAATACAATCTACACAAGAGTATTTCCATCATTTCTTATATACTGTATTATACTGCTTAAGGGTGCTCATACTTAAAGACGATATTAAAACCGTTAATGCGGATTCTGGAAGTTCCTTTGCGCTGAAGACTTCCCTGATAATATTCCTGACACCAGGATAAGTTTTGGCCAAAGTGGGTGCGGCTTCCTATTAGGAGATAACAAAATATTCTTATTAGGACCAATATACACTAACTCTGATTTCTGAAGTTTTATAAATCGTTGCGTTTTCCAAAGTGGTACTACCATAATTCCCTCGGCCTTATTCTTAATAATTTTATTTAAAGTTCTCATTATTAACGAGAAAGGAGGAAATGCATAAAAGAATGTATCCGACCAATTAATAGTAAAAGCATCAACGGCTATTGATCCAGGGTCTCTACCTTACGGTATGATTCTATATAAGTAGCAAAAATGAACAAGTTCCTTGACTCACACCACTGCCAAACCTGTTTACTAAGTTCAGATAATTTTATTTATATTTTACTCCCCCCATGCGATTTATATAAGATATAGCAGTGGTGTTGTCAATCTTTAGTAAAAGCGAACAATTTGATAGATCTCTTGCAAAGCACTTAAGTGCATGGAAAGCCGCTAGTAACTCAAGATAATTAATATGGCATTTAGATTCACTTCTATTCCAAAACCCTTGAGTAGACTCAGATCCAGCGGCTGCCCCCCAACCTAAGTTAGAGGCATCTGAATATATGACCATTGAATAACTTCTAAAACTTAAAGAAACATTTGATTTAGGAATAGCTGTAACCCACCAACTTAATTCTTTTCTTATACAATCGGTAATTAATATCTTAGAACTGTAGTTATATTCAGATTTTTTCAACGCCAAATATTTATACCCTTCCAATGTCTTTGTATGCATTATGCCGTAATTTATTGCAGGAGAAATTGCAACCAACTAACCTATGATCTTAGCCAGTTCTTTAATTATACACGTAAGTCAAATGCTAAAACTCTGTATTACTTTTAATACATTTCTTTTCTTACTATATCTTACTATATTCTTACTATTGTAAATAAATCCTAAAAATTTACAGATCTGGCTAGGTTGTAATTGGCTCTTTTTATAATTTATTACGAACCCTAATGACTCTAACAGTCAATTGTCTTATTTACATTCTTCTGACAATGAGCTTTACTATCTCCTAATAGAAAAAAATCATCTAAATAGTTTATTGAGAGAAATTCTTTATTCCTCAAAAAAGAAAGAATAGGTTTTAAAATCTTTATAAAAATATATGGCGCTGAGCAAACTCCAAAAGGTAAACAAGAGAATTCGTACAATATGCCCTCAAATAAAAACCTTAAATATTTTCTATGTTTTTTATGTATTGGCAAACAAAAATAGGCATCCTTTAAGTCTAGTGTTGCCATATAAGCCTTACAAGTGATAATATCTCTTACTGTTTTGTAATTTTCTAATTTAAAATGATAAATCGTCAAGAATTTATTAAGATGTTTTAAATTTATTACAAATCTATGACTACCGTCCGGCTTGTCTACCAAGAAAAATGAAGAAATTAATTGATTTTTAGCGGGTTTGCATTTATTTATAGCACCTAGGTCTTTAAGTTTTTTTATAGCATTTTTAAGGTTTATTATCTCAATCTTATTATAAGTTCTGGTTCTTTGTAATTTAAATTGCCTTGATTTGTATTTAAAAGGCAAATGATAACCATTTATACAGTTTAGGATAAATATATCATTTGTAATCGATTTCCATGTCAGTTGGAAATGTCCACCTGAGAAAACTATATTGTCCTTATTTAACTTTATAGGGGTTGAGTTACTTATTATATTGGGTATTACGTCACTTATAGCAAAAATCAATTTAGAAATTTTTTATCTCACACGCTCAACAATTGAAAAGAAGAAGAAAATAGACTTATTCACGTATTTAAAAGAAATATGAACTTAAATCTGTAACGATACCGTTCGATATACTTAATTTAATTTAAGTTCAATAAGTTTTAAATACAATTATTTATTTTTTCAAATTAGGTATTTTTAAAAAAAGTAGGTCTTCTTGTTGTTTTTTATCGTTTTTTAATTATAATATTCATAACAAAGTTAGGTAGGATATTGAAGAGAAGAAACGAGCTCAGAGATTAATAGATTGAACCTCAGCTCCTAGGTATATAAAAAATCTATTATACCTCAAGTAAATTATTGTATTTAAAACTTATTGAACTTAAATTAAATTAAGTATATCGAACGGTATCGTTACAGATTTAAGTTCATATTTCTTTTAAATACGTGAATAAGTCTATTTTCTTCTTCTTTTCAATTGTTGAGCGTGTGAGATAAAAAATTTCTAAATTGATTCTATAAGTGACGTAATACCCAATATAATAAGTAACTCATTATGAATTCGTCACAACAATACAGATTTTACTTAGGGGTTGTTGATGTCGGTAATATTTTTTGTCCTGGCTCCCCCTCAATGACCTCCATTGGCCTCTGGGCGTTCTTGGCTGCCAACGAGGATTTCTGGTTGGCGTTGGAATTATTTGTAGAAATTATTTTATTAAACTGAATTTCCGTTGCAGATTTATTCACAGATTGATTTAACTTGCAGTTTTCCATGAACTTTTCTCCAAACAGAAGACTATCCATCCTGGATTCTTTAGCTACTTTTTGTGTATCAGATTTCAGATTTGGATAAACCTGATGTCTACGATGCATTAAAAGTTGAAAATGAGCATTGCTCAAAAATTTTCCTGCGGTCATGAGTTCCGGCAAAACTTCCCTAACACCTTCTGGCATCTCTTCCATAAGTAGTAGTTTAGTTATAACGGTGGATAAAGTACCTAGCCCCGCCCCCCTATATCACTCTGAATATGACAGAAAAAGGAGTCTTTTCTTCTGGTCAGTTGATGATAATAGAGCTAATATTTCCAGATTTACCCTAGGAGGGTTAAATGCAGTGCAATTTTCCGGAATAGGCCAAGCTAGCCTTATTTTTTCTTTTTCATCGCTAGGTACCCCGTTTGTAATATAGAAATTAAGGCGGGAAGCCACCTGAGGGTCTACAGGTTTCCCTATAGGTTTTGGTTCTGAAGGATCGGTCCCCAAAAGGTTAGCAATATTGCGAGAATTTTCATATAAGATAATAACGATTCCTCAGCATCTCTATGTACTTCGACCTCTACAATTTCCTTATTAGGGTTGTCCTCCTCACTTTCTGAGTCAGAAGAACTCATAACATACCGGACACGTTTAAACCTTTTCGTAGGAGGTTCCAAGTCCCTATCGCTCTCTTCGCCATCGCCTGAGAGAGAGGAAAAAACTTTGAAAAAAAAGCGAGTAAGGCTATTTTTTCATTTTAAATTCGATGCCAGAAGAAACAATAATAAAATAAAACTATTGTTTGGCCAAAAAAGGCGAGTAAAGCCTTTTTTTTGAAACTTTGGCATTTTGAAATCTTCTATATTAAAATATATAATCATATAGGGCTAGAAAAGCCCCTTCACAATAACATACCAAGATTATTGCTTAGTTAATTAAACATGGCGAGTAAGGCCAAATTTATAACATTTTTAAGCATATATACCCTTAACTAAATTGGAATGTTTCTATTAAAGAAAAAATGGCGAGTAAAACCATTTTTCCTATGTATTTTATGCTGTTAATCTTTATATCTGCTTAAAAGGTAGTTTACTTAGCTATTTACTAGTTAGGGTTATTTCCTAAGCCAAAATATATAACTTTGGACTTACTTGTAGGTACTTCATTCAACATATCCTCTAATTTCTTTAACTTTTTTTTAATTATATCGACACGTTTACGATTAAATGGCATTTTTAATAATTTCTACACAACGGACGCGCGAACGTGGCCACACTCTCGAACACTAAAACGCTGACAGATGACCCTATCTAGCAGAGGCAGGTAGGCGACACAGAGATAAGAGGACCCTTTTTTATGAAATTGTTTTGCTTTTAACTGGTGGCCCCCATCGATACCTCGTGCATCTACAGTGTGTGTTCTAGTGGACCAGACCGAAATATAATTTAAATTTAGTATCTAGGTTATACAAGATGACTCAAATGATCCTTTTTACGGTTTGAACATAACCCGCATTGAGAAAACACCATAACTATTAGCTTTAGCTATTGTTCCGATTTGATTTCAATTTTATTTTTCGAGTTCATTTCAAATACTCTGATTGATTTTTAAAACCTTTTTGATGTATTGTGCTTTAGAAAAATACTAATACCTCGCTCTATTACAGTTTTCTATTATTCGAATGTGATTTATATTTAGTGTTTAGCATACACAAGATGACCCAAACGATCCTTTTCACTTTTGGACATAACCAGGATTAAGAAAATACGATAACTATTAACTTTAGCTATTGTTCCGATTTGATTTTAATTTAATTTTTAGTTTACTTGATATATGATAAATGTTTCAATTATTTTAATGTACTGTATATTAAAAAATACGAATATCGAACTCTATTACAGTTACCTTTTATTCGAATGTATCTTAAGTTTAGTACTAAGAGCTTATATAGAACATTCATTTCATTTGATATGATTCTTTTTGCGTTTCGAACACAATCAGTGTTCAATATCAATTTAATTGTTAGAGTTTATTTGATATATCCGAAATCACTTTTCAATTTTTTTGATGTATTGTGTTTTAAAAAAATACTTATATCTCACTCTATTACAGTTATCTATTATTCGAATGTAATTTATATTTAGTATTTAGCACACACAAGATGACCTAAACGATTCTTTTCACGTTTTGGACATGACCAGTATTAAAAAAATTTTGATAATTATTAGCTTTAGCTCTATTGTTCCATATTTGATTTTAATTTAATTTTCATAGTTAATTCGTTTAAACCTATATGATTTTTATATTTTATTTGATGTATTGTGATTAAAAAAAATTCAAATATCTCACTCTTTTGCTATTATCTATTATTCTAATAATATATAAATTTAGTATTTCGCATACACAAGATGACCCAACCGATTCTTTTCACGTTTTGCACATAACCAGGATTAAGAAAATACAATAAATAATAGCTTTAGCTATTGTTCCGATTTGATTTCAATGTAATTTTTGGGGTTTATTTAATATATTCTAAATGATTTTTAAAACTTTTTTGGTGTATTGTGTTTTTAAAATAATACTTATATTTCACTCTATTACCGTTAAGTATTATTCTAATGTAATATAAATTTAGTATTTAGCGTATAAAGGGTGTTTTTTTTTAGAGGCGGAGAACTTTAAATTGAAATTAAACACAAAATATTTTATTGATATGAACGAATTTGCTTGCTTTTATATTAAAGAATTTTTTTTGACATTAATATTTAAAAATGATTTCGGGCATGTGACCCCCACGGCTGGCGCGTACGTGGCGTAATCTAGAGGTCCAATTTTCACACACTCTTTCCAGTACTGCAGGCTGTATTTCGGTAATCACGCGTCGTATGTTGGCTTCCAAGTGCTCAAGTGTTTCGGATTTATCCGCGTAGACATGCGACTTAACATAGCCCCACAGAAAATAATCTAGCCTCGTGTCCACATGCAATTAATTTGCGATAGTTCTTTACCAAGTAACTTGCTGGAGTGTCTACACTTTATTTCAATTATTTTCAAATTTATTTGGGCAAGTTACTCAGCAAGCTTTACTTGCTGTATTTCTTTAAGTGAAATGTGTACACTAGTTTTGTAAATATGTCATCTCGGCAAATAGCTGCTGCGGTTGTGATATATTTAATAAAAAAACGAAAAGAGAAAAAGGAAAAAAATAAAAGAAAAATTTGGGTAAGAAAATGGATTCAGCGTAGTGCTACTTTAGGATTACATGAGAAGTTACTTAATGAGTTAAGAATGGAAGACCCACAACAGTTGAAAAACTTTCTACGAATGTCTGCAAAAGACTTCGATTTTTTGCTTGGTTTGGTGAAGGAAAAGATATATAAGAAAGATACAAAAATGCGACAGGCCATTAGACCAGAAGAACGCCTGTCTTTGACACTTCGCTTTTTAGCCACAGGTAATTACTTAGAAAGCTAAATATATATACTAAAATAAATATTATATTTTACAACAAAATATTTTTATTTTCATGAAAAGTAATTATAATCACAAAGAAAAAAGTACAATTTTAATTATTGCAGGTGATTCCTACCATTGTCCTATGTATTTGTATCGAATCTCTGTATGTACGATCGCAAGGATTGTTCCTGAGTGCTGTGCTGCAATTGTGGAACTCTAAAAAAGGAATATTTAAAGGTATGTATTTAAATGTCTATAATTTTAATTGCTGTTGTACCTGTGTAAATTGTCTTGTCAGTATAGGGCTGGACAGTATATTGAGTTGACGATGAGGCACTTGAATCATATGTAGGGGACAAAAGAAGGACAGAGGCCGGTGTTGAATGTCCAGAATCATAGTTATCAGCTAATTCTGAAATTGTAAGAATATCTCTTTGTATCATTCTTTTCAACTTTAATTGGAGCTGCTCTGAACGTAGGGATCTAAGCTCGGATGCTACATAATCTCCAAATATTTGCCAGTTATCTGAGGGTCGATTCATCACCTTTACTGCATTTAACTCGAAAAACTCATCCATTATCCCAAAGATGCTGGTCATACACTTTTATAAAAGGTAAAAAACACGAAATCTACAGCATCACAAATAAATTAATTTTTTGTGATGCTGTAGATTTCGTGTTTTTTACCTTTTATAAAAGTTTACTGCATTTGCCAACATCGCATCTTTTTCAGTAACTTTAATTTTTTTAGGTTTTTTGGACAGTGTACTTTTTGTTTCTGTTTCAATCTTTTGTCCCTCATCTATTGTGGAATTTTGTGTCAGTGTATCCTCATCTTTTTGAGTCTGAAAAAAATATTTTAGTTTTAGGTTCCAAATACCCAAGAAGAATGGATTAGGATTGCAAAAGATTTTGAAAATAACTGGAATTTCCCAAACTGCCTAGGAGCTCTGGATGGAAAACATGTCGTTATGCAAGCCCCACCTTGCAGTGGAAGTTATTATTTTAACTACAAAGGCACGCACACCATAGTTTTAATGGCATTGGCTGATGCAAATTATAAATTTATTTATGTGGATGTTGGTTGTAATGGAAGAATTTCGGATGGTGGCGTGTATAACATGTGTTCTCCGCTTTGGAAAATAATACTGTAAATTTGCCTCCTCCACAACAGCTGCCGGGAATGAAAAACTTTTCACCGTTTGTTTTTGTAGCAGACGACGCATTTGCAATGAAACCAAACTTGCTTAAACCATATACATTCAAAAATCAGCCAGGGCCAAACCGCGTATTTAATTACCGACTCTCACATGCAAGAAGAATAATTGAAAATGTATTTGGTATTATAGCAAATCGTTTTCGGGTATTAAGGAAACCTATACAACTTTGCCCTGAAAAAGTAAAAAAAAATTGTTTTGTCAATATGCGTTCTTCATAACTTTTTAATAACCAGAAATTCGTCGAAAGCGAATTATGCACCGACAGGAATTTTCGATACAGAAAGCGATAGAGGTATTATAAATGGTCAGTGGCACCAGGAAGGTATGCCAAAACAAAACTTATTGCCACTTAATACCAGAAATCTCCATAATTGTTCCCAAAATGCTAAAATGGTTCGAGAAGATTTCAAAAACTACTTTATTTCCCCTCAAGGTGAGGTTCCATGGCAGTACAAATACATCTAAAATGATATATAGGTTAAGGTTTTGACTACTGATTACTTTAAACACCTAATATAAAATACTTTAAATAAAATAAAATTAATTTTCGACTTTTACTTACCAGATTATCTTCTGTACAGCTTTGAACATTTGCAGCTAACATGAATTTTAAAGAATCAAAGAATTCCCATGTGCTCTTATACACTTCATTTGCTCCTTGTCCACTTTTTTTCTTTTGAAGTTGTGTAACTTGCGTTGAATTTCGTTTTCAGACGTTTCAAATAGTTCTGCTAATTTTTGAAAAGCAGCCTGTTTTTTTACTCTGTTTTTAAAGTCTTTGCAATGTACATTCCATAATTCTGGGTATAGTTCAACATTTTCAATCAATAAATTAGTGTCGTCCCTACTCCAAACACGCCGGTCCACCATTTTTTTTAAATACACGTAAATATTTCACTACTTGCTGCAAATATTTCGGAACAGTTTCGATATTGATAATTGCAAATTAACTTGCTGAAACACGCGGTGTACACTACAAGCTCTAGCAAGTCAGCAAGTACTTGCCCGGCAAGTAAACTTTCTGCAATATTACTCTACGGTGGCTGTTTACACGCGCTGCAAGTGACTCGTGAGAGTAACTCTAGCAAGTTTATTTGCTAGTGGACACGAGCCATAACGGCGTCAAGTCGCATGAACGAGGTGGCCAGTTTACAGGTCCATTCCTTGAAATTATTCGTTGCTCGAATGTCTCTTGCAGTAAATTAATTGTTTAGCGCTGTATGACACGTGGCACCGTCCTGCTGAAACCACATTTCTGCAACGGCTTCCAATTGAGGCACAAAAAAGTTGGTTATCATGTTTCTGCATCGCTCACCGTTTACTGTAACGTTCTGACCATCAGCATTTCTGAAGACATAAGGACCAATGATTCTACCGGCCCATAAAGTGCACCAAACGGTTAGTTTTTCTGTATGTTACGGTTTTTCGCCAGCTTCCATAGCTCGTGGATTCTCATCCCCCCCAATTCGGCAGTTCTGCTTGTTTACATAGCCATGTAACCAAGTGTGCTTCACCACACCACTTCAACAAAATGTTCATATGAAATCGTGGATCAATAGCAATCTTTCCTTCCGCCCATTCAACTAATATACGGCGCAAAAGATGATCCTGGCGTTTCAACTCCTGGACAAGTTGAATTTTATATGCTCGCAATCCGAGATCTTTGCGCAAAATTTTCCATAAAGTGGATGGACATAAGTTCACTTGTTGAGAACGACGACGAATTGACACATTTGGATCATTATCAACACTATGCTGCACAGCAGCTATCGCTTGTTGCGTGCGCACGGTACGGCGTCTTACGGGATGCGTATTGTCGACTAGAGTAAAAGTATTGCGAAAACGATCAACAGTTTCTCGAATTAATCTCTCTGAAGGACGATTATGAGCACCATAAAACTCACGTAATGCCCGATGTGTTTCTCGAATAGAACCATGTCTTTCAAAATAAATTTGAACAATTTGGAAACGTTGCTCCGGCGTGAGTCTGTTCATGATGAATTGCCAAACCAAACTAATCTAAAAATAACCCAGAACTGTCGGGTCGGCTGTCATAAAAAACAGTGTTGCCTAATGAAAGTTCGCAGCCTCTAAAAAAAACACCTTTTACAAGATTGCCAAATGATCCTTTTTACTGTTTGAACATAACCAGGATTAAGAAAATACGATAACTATTAGCTTTAGCTATTGTTCTAATTTGATTTCAATTTAATTTTTGGAGTTCATTTGATATACTCACAATGATTTTTAAAATTTTTTGGTTTATTGTCTTAAAAAAAATATAATATCTCACTCTATTAGTTTTCTATTACCCGAATGTAATTTATATTTAGTGTTTAGCATACATAAGATGACCCAAACGATTCTTTTCACGTTTTGAACATAACCAGGATTAAGAAAATCCGATAAATATTAACTTTAGCTATTGTTCCGATTTCATTTTTATTTAATTTTTAGATATAATTTGTTTAACCCTAAATGATTTGATGTATTGTAAAATATTTTGAAGTATTATGTTTTAAAAAAATACTTATTTCTCACTCTATTACGGTTTTTTATCATTCGAATGTAATTTTAATTTGGTATTTAGGTTATACATGATGACCCAAATGATCCTTTTTACGTTTTGGACATAACCAGGATAAAGAAAATCGATAACTATTAGCTATAGCTATTGTTCCGATTTGATTTTTTTTTTAATTTTTAGATATAATTTGTTTAACCCTAAATGGTTTTTAAGAATTATTTAGATGTGTGTTTTAAAAAAATAGTCAGATCTCACTATCTATCTATTATTCGAATATATCTATTATATTAAATGGTTATCTATTATTCGAATATAATTTAAAATAAGTATTTTGCATACACAAAATAGCCTAATGATCTTTTTTACAATTTAAACATAACCAGAATAAAGGAAATACAATAACTAATAGCGTCAGCTATTGTTCCGATTTAATTTTAATTTCATTTTTAGGTATAATTTGTTTAACCCTAAATGATTTTTAAAAATATTTTGATGTATTGTATTTAAAAAAAAATACTCATATCTCACCTTATTACGGTTATATAATATTCGAATGTAATTTAAGTTTGGTATTTAGATTGTACAAGATGACTCAAATGACTCTTTTTACGTTTTGGATATAACCAGCCTTAAGAAAGTAGAACATTTAATCCCTATAGAATTGTCCGATTTGACTCCAATTTTATTTTTGAAGTTAATTTGATGTACTGTAAATTATTTTTAAAATTTTTCTGATGTATCGTTTTTTAAAAAAATAGTCATCTCTCATTCTATTACTGTTATCTATTATTCGAATATAATTTAAATTTAGTATTTCGCATGTACAAAATAGCCTAATGATCTTTTTTACATTTTGAACAGAACCAGAATAAAAAAAAAACGATAACTAATAGCGTTAGGTATTGTTCAGTATATTGTTTTGTTTAACCCTAAATGATTTTTAAAAATATTTTGATGTATAGTGTTTTAAAAAAATTGTCAAATATTACTCTATTACGGTTATCTATTTTTCGAATGTAATTTAAATTTGGTATTTAGGTTATACAAGATGACTCAAATGATTCGTTTTACATTTTGGACATAATCAGGGTTAATAAAATAGAATAATTATTCCCTCATAGCATTGTCCGATTTGACTTCAATTTAATTTTTTAGGTTCATTTATTGTACTGTAAATTATTTTTAAAATTTTTTTGATGTATCGTTTTTTAAATAAGTAGTAATCTCTCTATTACTGTTATCTATTATTCGAATATAATTTGAATTTATTATTTCGCATATACAAGATACCCTAATGATCTTTTTTACGGTTTGAACAAAGCCAAAATAAAAAAAATACGAAAACTAATAGCGTTAGCTATGGTTCCGATTTAATTTTAATTTAATTTTTAGATATAATTTGTTTAACCCTAAATGATTTTTAAAAATATTTTGACGTATTGTGATTTAAAAAAATACTCATATCTCACTCTATTACGGTTATCTACCATTCGAATGTAATTTAAGTTTGATATTTAGGATATACAAGATGACTAAAATGATTCTTTTTACGTTTTGGATATAACCAAGCTTAAGAAAGTAGAACAATTAATCCCTATAGCGATGTCCGATTTGACTCCAATTTTATTTTTGAAGTTCATTTGATGTACTGTAAACTATTTTTAAAATTTTTCTGTTTCGTTTTTTAAAAAATAGTCATCTCTCACTCTGTTACTGTTATCTATTATTCGAATATAATTTAAATTTAGTATTTCGCATATACAAGATACCCTAATGATCTTTTTTACATTTTGAACAGAACCAGACTAAAAAAAATACGATAACTAATAGCGTTAGCTATTGTTCCGATTTAATTTTAATTTAATTTTTAGATATACAGGGTGTCCCATTAGTGTGATAACGGACGATAGCTCCTTATACAGTGATACAAAAAAAATTTTTTTTATACAAAGTTACTTTACTGTCTAAGGTGCATAACATAAAAATATTTTTGGATATACAGGGTGATTCATAAATGTGATATGATACACAACTTTTTTAATTTAAATGGAACACCCTATATTTTATTGCATTTTTGGATTGCTTTAAAAATTCTGCATACCTTTTATCAAGCATCGTCTATACCAAAACTTACCCGTTTGTGAGATATTTAATATTTTATCAAAAAATCGACGTTTGCACGTCTCCACAAAAACAAAAATAATTCACTCATTTGGGATCCTACAAGCCAAATCTTTTGTAGGTTGTTAGTGCATACTTACACTTACTTTATGGTCCTATGAGAATTTGATAATATGCTACAGGGTGTTCGCAATACTCGGAAACCAAAAAATGTAAACATCCATATCTTATTTTTTTCAAATAGAATGACCCATATTTTTTTATCTTACAATGTTCACAATGTGAAAAGCTTTCTTTTTTGTTAAGCATGTCCTATACCTATCTGTAATAGTTATCGAGTTTTTTACACTTTTTCCTAATTTCGCCCTTAAAATGCACAATAGTCGCGTTTTAATTTAAAAGAAGTTTGCTTAGTTGGCCATGGAAATAATAATTGCACAAAAATCAAGCAATTACTTTGACAAAAGTTTTAGTGTTGTCAGTTTATCACTAAAGCGAAACATTTTTGCATTAAAAATGAATTGCGAACGAGTATTGCGAACACCCTGTAGAATATTATCAAATTCTCATAGGACCGTAAAGTAAATGTAAGTATGCACTAACAACCTACAAAAGATTTCGCTTGTAGGATCCCAAATGAGTGAATTATTTTTGTTTTTGTGGAGACGTGCAAACGTCGATTTTACTACTTTTTTTACATCACTGTATAAGGAGCTATCGTCCGTTATCGCACTAATGGGTATTGCACTAACTGTGTATTGTTTAACCCTAAATGATTTTTAAAAATATTTTGAAGTATTGTGCTTTAAAAAAATAGTCATATCTCACTCTATTACTGTTATCTATTATTCGAATATTATTTAAATTTACTATATCTCATATACCAAATAGCCAAAGGATTTTGTTATGGTTTGAACATAACCAGAGTTAAGAAAATAGAACAATTAATCATTTTAGCATTGTCCGATTTCATTCCAATTTAATTTTTGAAGTTCATTCGATGTACTGTAAATTATTTTTTAAATTTTTCTTATGAACTGTTTTTTAAAAAAATAATCATATCTCACTCTATTACTGTTATCTATTATTCGAATATAATTTAAATTTACTATATGGCATATACAAAATAGCCAAATGATTTTTTTACGGTTTGAGCACAACCAGAGTTAAGAAAATAGAACAATTAATCATTATAGCATTGTCCGATTTGACTCCAAATTAATTTTTGAAGTTCATTTGATGTACTGTAAATTATTTTTTTAATTTTTCTTATGAATTGTTTTTTAAAAAAATAATCATATCTCACTCTATTACTGTTATATATTATTCGAATATAATTTAGATTTACTATTTCGCAGATACAAGATAGCTAAATAATGTTTTTTACGGTTTGAACACAACCAGAATTAAGAAAATATAATAACTAATAGCGTTAACGATTGTTCCGATTTAATTTTAATTTAATTTTTAGATATAATTTGATTAACCCTAAATGATTTTTAAAAATATTTTAATGTATTGTGTTTAAAAAAAATAATCATATCTCACTCAATTACGGTTATCTATTATTCAAATTTATTTTAAAATGAATATTTAGGTTATACAAGATGACCCAAATGATCCTTTTTAAGTTTTGGACATAACCAGGGTTAAGACAATGGAACAATTAATCATATACAAAATAGCCAAATGATGTTTTTTACGGTTTGAACACAACCAGAGTTAAGAAAATGTAATAACTAATAGCGTTAACGATTGTTCCGATTTAATTTTTAGATATAATTTGATTAACCCTAAATGATTTTTAAAAATTTTTTGATGGATTGTGTTTAGAAAAAATAGTCATATGTCACTCAATTACGGTTACCTATTATTCAAATTTATTTTAAAATTCATATTTAGGTTATACAAGATGACCCAAATGATCCTTTTTAAGTTTTGGTCATAACCAGGGTTAAGAAAATAGAACAATTAATCATTATAGCATTGTCCGATTTCATTCCAATTTAATTTTTGAAGTTCATTTGATGTACTGTAAATTATTTTTAAAGTTTTTCTGATGTAATGATTTCAAAAAAATATTCATATCTCACTCTATTACTGTTATCTATTATTCGAATATAATTTAAATTTACTATTTCGCATATACGAGATAGCCAAATGATGTTTTTTACGATTTGAACACAACCAGAGTTAAGAAAATAGAATAACTAATAGCGTTGGCGATTGTTCCGATTTAATGTTAATTCAATTTTTAGATATAATTTGATTAACCCTAAATCGTTTTTAAAAATAGTTTTATGTATTGTGTTTTAAAAAAATAGTCATATCTCACTCTATTACGGTTATTAATTATTCAAATATAATTTAACATTAATATTTAGGTTATCAAGATGGCTCAAATGATCCTTTTTAAGTTTTGGACATTACCAGAATAAAGAAAATCGGTTAATTGAAGAAAACCTATAGCTATTGTTCCGATATGATTTCAATTTAATTTTTAGATATAATTTGTTTAACCTTAAGTAATTTTTTAAAATATTTGATGTGTTGTGTTTAAAAAAAAATAGTCATATCTCACTCAATTACGGTTATCTATTATTCAAATTTATTTTAAAATTAATATTTAGGTTATACAAGATGACCCAAATTATCCTTTTTAAGTTTTGGACATAACCAGGGTTAAGAAAATAGAACAGAACAATCAATCATTATAGCGTTGTCCGATTTGACTCCAATTTAATTTTTGAAGTTCATTTAATGTACTGTAAATTATTTTTAAAATTTTTCTTATGATTTTTTTTTAAAAACATAATTATATCTCACTCTATTACTGTTATCTATTATTCGAATATAATTTAAATTTACTATTTTTGCATATACAAGATAGCCAAATGATTTTTTTAAGGTTTGAACACAACCAGAATTAAGAAAATATAATAACTAATAGCGTTAACGATTGTTCCGATTTAATTTTAATTTAATTTTTAGATATAATTTGATTAACCCTAAAATATTTTTAAAAATAGTTTTATGTATTGTGTTTTAAAAAAATAGTCATATCTCACTCTATTACGGTTATTAATTATTCAAATATAATTTAAAATTAATATTTAGGTTATCAAGATGGCTCAAATGATCCTTTTTAAGTTTTGGACATAACCAGAATAAAGAAAATCGGTTACTATTACCTATAGCTATTGTTCCGATATGATTTCATTTAATTTTTAGATATAATTTGTTTAACCTTAAGTAATTTTTTAAAATATTTGATGTGTTGTGTTTAAAAAAAAAATAGTCATATCTCACTCAATTACGGTTATCTATTATTCAAATTTATTTTAAAATTAATATTTAGGTTATACAAGATGACCCAAATTATCCTTTTTAAGTTTTGGACATAACCAGGGTTAAGAAAATAGAACAGAACAATTAATCATTATAGCGTGTCCGATTTGACTCCAATTTAATTTTTGAAGTTCATTTAATGTACTGTAAATTATTTTTAAAATTTTTCTTATGAATTTTTTTTAAAAACATAATTATATCTCACTCTGTTACTGTTATCTATTATTCGAATATAATTTAAATTTACTATTTTTGCATATACAACATAGCCAAATGATTTTTTTAAGGTTTGAACACAACCAGAATTAAGAAAATATAATAACTAATAGCGTTAACGATTGTTCCGATTTAATTTTAATTTAATTTTTAGATATAATTTGATTAACTCTAAAATATTTTTAAAAATAGTTTTATGTATTGTGTTTTAAAAAAATAGTCATATCTCACTCTATTACGGTTATTAATTATTCAAATATAATTTAAAATTAATATTTAGGTTATCAAGATGGCTCAAATGATCCTTTTTAAGTTTTGGACATAACCAGAATAAAGAAAATCGGTTACTATTACCTATAGCTATTGTTCCGATATGATTTCAATTAATTTTTACATATAATTTGTTTAAGCTTAAGTAATTTTTTAAAATATTTGATGTGTAGTGTTTAAAAAAAATAGTAATATCTCACTCTATTACGGTTATCTATTATTCAAATTTATTTTAAAATTAATATTTAGGTTATACAAGATGACCCAAATGATCCTTTTTAAGTTTTGGACCTAACCAGGATTAAGAAAATAGAATAATTAATCATTATAGCATTGTCCGATTTCACTCCAATTTAATTTTTGAAGTTCAGTTAATGTACTGTAAATTATTTTTTAAATTGTTCTTATTTTTTTTTTTTTTTAATAATTATATCTCACTCTATTACAGTTATCTATTATTCGAATATAATTTAAATTTACTATTTCACATATACAAGATAGCAAAATGATGTTTTTTACGGTTTGAACACAACCAGAATTAAAAAAATGTAATAACTAATAGCCTTAACGATTGTTCCGATTTAATTTTAAATTAATTTTTAGATATAATTTGATTAACCCTAAATGATTTTTAAAAATATTTTGATGTATTGTGTTTAAAAAAAATAGTCATATCTTACTCAATTACGGTTATCTATTATTAAAATTTATTTTAAAATGAATATTTAGGTTATACAAGATGACCCAAATGATCCTTTTTAAGTTTTGGACATAACCAGGGTTAAGAAAATAGAACAATTAATCATTATAGCATTGTCCGATTTGACTCCAATTTAATTTTTGAAGTTCATTTAATGTACTGTAAATTATTTTTAAAATTTTTCTTATGAATTGTTTTTTAAAAAAAATAATCATATCTCACTCTATTACTGTTAGATACAGATATATTTTATTTATTTTTGATTACTTAGATGGACAGATATATTTAGGTTATACAAGAGATGACACAAATGATCCTTTTTAAGTTTTGGACATAACCAGGGTTAACAAAATAGAACAATTAATCATTATAGCATTGTCCGATTTGACTCCAATTTAATTTTTGAAGTTCAGTTAATGTACTGTAAAGTATTTTTTAAATTGTTCTTATTTTTTTAAAAATAATTATATCTCACTCTATTACTGTTATCTATTATTCGAATATAATTTAAATTTACTATTTCGCATATACAAGATAGCAAAATGATGTTTTTTACGGTTTGAACACAACCAGAATTAAGAAAATATAATAACTAATAGCGTTAACGATTGTTCCGATTTAATTTTAATTTAATTTTTAGATATAATTTGATTAACCCTAAAATATTTTTAAAAATTGTGTTTAAAAAAAATTGTCATATGTTACTCAATTACGGTTACCTATTATTCAAATTTATTTTAAAATTTATATTTAGGTTATACAAGATGACCCAAATGATCCTTTTTAAGTTTTGGTCATAACCAGGGTTAAGAAAATAGAACAATTAATCATTATAGCATTGTCCGATTTCATTCCAATTTAATTTTTGTAGTTCATTTGATGTACTGTAAATTATTTTAAAAAATTTTCAGATGTAATGTTTTAAAAAAAAATAGTTATATCTCACTCTATTACTGTTATCTATTATTCGAATATAATTTAAATTTACTAGTTCGCATATACAAGATAGCAAAATGATGTTTTTTACGGTTTGAACACAACCAGAATTAAGAAAATATAATAACTAATAGCGTTGCCTATTTAATTTTAAATTAATTTTTAGATCTAATTTGATTAACCCTAAATGATTTTTAAAAATATTTTGATGTATTGTTTTAAAAAAAAAATTGTCATATCTCACTCAATTACGGTTATCTATTATTCAAATTTATTTTAAAATGAATATTTAGGTTATACAAGATGACCCAAATGATCCATTTTTAAGTTTTGGACATAACCAGGGTTAAGAAAATAGAACAATTAATCATTATAGCATTGTCCGATTTGACTCTAATTTAATTTTTGATGTTCATTTAATGTACTGTAAATTATTTTTGAAAATTTTCTTATTAATTGTTTTTAAAAAAATAGTTATATCTCACTCTATTACTGTTATCTATTATTCGAATATAATTTAGATTTACTATTTCGCATATACAAGATAGCTAAATGATGTTTTTTACGGTTTGAACACAACCAGAATTAAGAAAATATAATAACTAATAGCGTTAACGATTGTTCCGATTTAATTTTAATTTAATTTTTAGATATAATTTGATTAACCCTAAATGATTTTTAAAAATATTTTGATGTATTGTGTTTAAAGAAAATAGTCATATCTCACTCAATTACGGTTATCTATTATTCAAATTTATTTTAAAATGAATATTTAGGTTATACAAGATGACCCAAATGATCCTTTTTAAGTTTTGGACATAACCAGGGTTAAGGAATTAGAATAATTAATCATTATAGCATTGTCCGATTTGACTTTAATTTAATTTTTGAAGTTCATTAAATGGACTGTAAATTATTTTTGAAAATTTTCTTATTAATTGTTTTTAAAAAAATAGTTATATCTCACTCTATTACTGTTATCTATTATTCGAATATAATTTAGATTTACTATTTCGCATATACAAGATAGCTAAATGATGTTTTTTACGGTTTGAACACAACCAGAATTAAGAAAATATGATAACTAATAGCGTTAACGATTGTTCCGATTTAATTTTAATTTAATTTTTAGATATAATTTGATTAACCCTAAATGATTTTTAAAAATATGTTGATGTATTGTGTTTAATGAAAATAGTCATATCTCACTCAATTACGGTTATCTATTCTTCAAATTTATTTTATAATGAATATTTAGGTTATACAAGATGACCCAAATGATCCTTTTTAAGTTTTGGACATAACCAGGGTTAAGAAATTAGAACAATTAATCATTATAGCATTGTCCGATTTGACTTTAATTTAATTTTTGAAGTTCATTAAATGGACTGTAAATTATTTTTAAAATTTTTCTGATTTATTGTTTTAAAAAAAAATAATCATATTTCACACTATTACTTTTATCTATTATTCGAATATAATTTAAATTTACTATTTCGCATATACGAGATAGCCAAATGATGTTTTTTACGGTTTGAACACCACCAGAGATAAGAAAATATAATAAACTGGTCAATTGACTTACCTTAAGGAAGTCAATTTATTGTTGTGCTTAAAATTGAACCATATTATATGAGTATTGCCGTTCGAAGAATTACAAAATAACCACTTGTAGTAGCAATTTTTCCACGCTCGGACCGCACGAACTTAAAAGTAAAAACCAAATATTTCCTATTCCTCGCCTATTCCGCTTGCCCCCGTCCCATCGCCGGAGCTCGTCACTGCAATTTACGCAGGTAATCCGAATCGGCAGAATGGTAGAGGGTAAAGTCAAAGGGTGGGTTTGTAATTCTTCGAACGGCAATACTCATATAATATGGTTCAATTTTCCTTAAGGTAAGTTAATTGACCAGTTTATTATATGTCGTATTGCCGTTCTCGAATTACAAAATAACCACTTGTAGATGTTTAAAGTAAGCCGATTTGGGATTAAGACACGACATTCATTCTCAATGTATAATCCGAGAAATAATGAAAACATTTCAACAACTATCCTTTAATATGATAGAAATTGTTATCATTATGTTTTATAATTGCCAATCTAAATAATATATACTATATGCGTTGATTGAAGAGGCGAGAAGATACGCATATTTACGGGCAAAAACGTGACCCAAAAAGCACGCGGCGGGTAGATGGCGCCACGCTCAAACGCGCGCTGAAATCTTTTTGCCGTTCGTGTCTCATTATTGTTTAGCGGAGCTCGCCAGCATCGTCTAAGGGAGTTTTTGCATGTTTGGCGTATTATTTTGTATTATTATTGTTTTGAATTATGTCAAATTCAAGCAAAATTAACGAGTGTGCTTATCGGGGATGTATTACTAGGAAGAGAAAAAACAATTCTCTTAGTTTTTTGAAAATTCTTTTAGTTTTTTTAAATGGGAAACTGAAAAATACCGGCAAACGAGAGAAAAACAAACTTCTAAGAAGCCGCATAGCAAAATACGTATCATATCTAATCAATGATTGAAAATTAAATCTTGCCTCTTCAGTCAATGTTTAAACAAATAAAATAAAAAATATTGATAAAGATTGTTTAAATAATCTTTATATGTAAATACTTTTACTACCATTTATTTATGATTATTTCGTTATGTAAAATTTTCTGCTAAAAATATATACGAGCCCCGTCTTATTTCAGTTGGCCCGCTTAGTAAAAAATGAATTTATTATTCTTTTATCGAATCTTTATTCCACAATATTACAATACCCAAAAGTATCTCATATAAACATTATGTGTTATCTCTAAAATTAGATTTTGGTTGATTGATAAATTTTTGAATCATATTTTAAATAGTAGAAATAAATTTCTTGTTTCTATTTTTTATTTTATTTTAACTCTTTAGGCATATACAAGGGTTCTATTCATTAGGTTCGAAATCCACTAGCAAGAAATTTGGGATAGTTTTAATCAGGGGTAGTATCAGAACTTAATAAACCCCATGCCTCAAAGAATTGCGACTGTTTTAAAAAATAAATATATGTTCAATATAAATGAGTTTACTTTCCCATTTTGTTGTGTTTATAGAGTAAGTAAAGCTTATTATTTGTTTAAAACTATATAACACTATAAAATTTGTCTTTTTTTTGGGGGTTAAACAGAAATTATTAAGAATTTTCAATTGGGCCAACTGAAGTGGGACGGGGCTCGTATAATATGAACAATGTAATTACAAGGCGATTATTCATAATGCCCAATGCCAGGGCAATTTAAGAAATATAATGCTATTTATCAAACCAGAATATTAACCCAAAAATAATCCAATTTTACCATTTTCTTTGGTTGGATATATAGGGTTGGATTGTTTTTGGGTTATGTATGCTGCTTATGTATTTTTGAAATCAATTATTTTCTTGGGTATTGGTAATTGTTAAAACATAAAATTTATCTTGCTTTAACATATAATTTTAATAACGTTTCGGTCTTCATATTCTTGACCTTTATCAAATCTACAATAGACATTTTTAGATTTAAAAAAATACACCCTGTATATGTTTTTAAGGTTAATTTTTTTTCAAGGTATTTTTTTTTAATTTATAAGCCGTAGGCCCAAAAGCTTAAAACACTTTACCATATGTATATTTTTGCACCTTGTATAAAAAATAACAGCCTCTGGTTCTGCCGAAATGTAGGCAAACTCTATAATAAACTGTACTTTTAATAAATAAGCAAAATTATATTACTTATATTACTTATTAGATTTTATACTTAAAAATTAGAAAAAAAAACAAAATATGAAACTAAACCTTTCAATATTTTCTCCCAAATTTATACTATGGAATATGCGAATATGTCCTCAAACAGAAATAGCGCAATGCGAAAACTCCCATTTCTCTGCGATATTATGACTGGTAATTTTTAATACCAAGGCTGCCAAGCGAGTTTCATCATTCCTACGTATGGGGGCGCCACCTCTTAGCTTCTAAATTGCTAGATAAAGCAAAGAACGGCTGGCTGCCGCGGTCACGAAATTTTATACAGTATTTGCGCATTTTTTCCCTTTTCAATCAACGCTATATGTTAATAATACTATATGTATAATATACAAAACAAAAAACAAAATTAAATGATAAAGTCATGTTAACCTATAATTATTATTATCATTATAAGGTAACGATTGAATTAAGTTAAACCTATAATACTTTTGGCAAAGGCCGTAACATCATTACAAAGGGGGCGGTTATAAAATCTAGCAAACATCTCGGATTTTTGAGTCCAACCAGCCCTTTGTCTTATCATTTCAATAGAAATTCCACCTCTATAAGCCGCAGATGTGGCCGCATGCCTAGTGGTATAACTTGAAAAAATAGAGGTATTTATACCGCTTGCTTCAAGAGTTAATTTGACCCATTTACTTAATCTCTGTGTAGATACTGGGCGTATAGGTTTCTTGACTGTTAAAATAAGTAAGTCTGTATTAACTGGTCGAATCTCCCTAGTTTTTATCTCATAAAAGTCAATAACTGAGGCTAGACATAGGTTTGCATTTTCCTTAAAATATGGGATTACTAACAGAGGCTGAAAATTTTTAGACGATGAGGTTTTGATTTTATCTGTGATATGAATCTCTAATCTGTCAGGATGGTGAACTATGTTCTGTAAACGTATACACGTAAACGTTTGTAATCGATGCCCAGTAATTAACGCAAGCAATGTTATCAATTTCATTGGTAATAACATAGGTGAAATATCTGTTAATGGATGTAAAGCAAATAAATACTCTAAAACCGGTTGTGGGTCGCAGGTTGATTGGTATTTAGGCCTTTAAACTGCTTTAAAACAGCTTTATCCAAATTACTTATGTCAAAAACTAAGGCTATAGCTGCGTGCTGCGAATTAAGTGTTGAGTAAGAACAACCGTTTTGAAACTGATCACTCAAAAAGGTCATAACTGAGTCTAATGAGTACAAAAAGGGACTATGGCCTTTAGATATACAGAATAGCCACCACTTCCTCAAATTCGACGAATATTGCTTCAGAGTAGATGCACTGAGGGATGCCCTGATTGCTTGGAGTCCTATATCCGGAACTCCTCGTCTGAGAAAAGCTTCCCTGATAAACTCCCAACCTCCAGGAAAAGCTTCATCCAAAGTGGGTGGCATTTCCTAAAGGGTGAAAAGAGAAGAGTTTTAGTAGGTGTAAATATCATCGGTTTTCTTATCAAAAGCTTTTTATAAACCGAATACCATGGTTGTTTTGTCGAACTAGGCACTACAAGAATTCCATTTGCTTGTTCAGCAATAATTTTTTGCAAACATTTTGAAATAAGTGCAAATGGCATGAAAGCATAAAAAAACTCATTTTTCCAGGATACTGTAAAGGCATCAACCGCTAAGGAACCGGGATCTGGTTTCCAGGAGATATACCTAGGACATTTGGCATTTAACTGTGTGGCGAATAAATCAACAGTTGGTTTTCCAAAACTAGAACATATTCTCTGGAAAGCCAAATCCGACAATTCATATTCTAGGTCAATAGATTTCGAACGAGATTCTTTATCTGCATAAAGGTTCTCTGTAGTATTTATATACGATGCGACTATAAAAATCTGTCTATTTTCACACCAATCCCAAATTTGACGTGTGATATTATTGAGATGTTTAAATCTAACACTACCCATTTTATTTAAACAGGCTATAGCTGTTACGTTTTCTATTCTAAGCAGAATAGAACAATAGGACATATTTGAGACAAAAGATCTAAGTGCATTGAAGGCGGCAAGCAACTCTAAATAATTAATATGTTTGCTAGTATCAGCTACATTCCAATCCGTGTGTAACTGTATTATCACAACAGGCACCCCACCCGGTTAATGAGGCATCAGAAAATATTTCAAGTATGAATTCTCTATTTGTGACAATAGTTAAACCTACATTCGTCATAAGGGTGCGATGCCACCAACGCATTTCCGATCTCATTACTTCTGAAATTATAACAGAAGCATTGAAATCTTGTTCACCTCTTCTTAATGCCAAATACTTAACCCTTTCTAATAACTTTAGGTGCATCCAACCATATTGAACAGTAGGACAAGCCGAGACTAACTTGCCTATCAACTGAGCTAAGGCAAAAATAGTGCATTGATTTCGAATTAGAAGGGCCGCTATGAGATCAATTATATTTTTAATTTTTTCTGTCGGTAAAGATACTTTTAAATTGATTGAATTGAAAACAAATCCCAAAAAGGTACACTGTCTGGATGGAACCATACAGCTTTTATTTAAATTTATTAAGAATCCCAAATATTCTAAAATATTCTTAGCAATTTGACAGTCTTCCTTAGCTGATATTACTGATTTACTGATAATTAGCAAATCATCTAAATACAGTACACAGATTATTCCCCTAGTTCTTAAATATCTCAGGACAGGCTTCATAATCTTTGTAAAGACCCATGGCGCTGTACAAAGTCCAAAAGGTAGACAATTGAAATTATAATAGACTCCTCGAAATTTAAATGTAAGGTATTTTCTAAATTTATGATGGTCTGAAATCATAAAATAGGCATCTTTTAAGTCTATTTTTGTAAAGAAACAGTTGGCATAAACTAATTTAAAAACAGTCCTGAAATCCTCTAATTTAAAGTGCGGTGGTTCTAGAAATTTATTCAATGACTTTAAATTTAAAATAAACCTGAAAGACCCGCAAGGTTTTGGTACTAGGAAAAAAGAGGATAAAAATTGGTCATGCTTTGAAGTCGTTTTTGACATTGCTCCTATGTGGATCAGTTCTTTTATGCTATCATTTAGTTTATTTGACTCTTGTAAGTTATGAGAAGACCTAGGTAATTGCATTTGCTTAGGTTTCCTAATAAAAGGCATTTTATATCCAGACAACCATGAAAGAATAGTAGGATCTTCGGTAATATGTGACCACTTATCTACATATGTGGATAAGCGACCAGCATAGTTACTGTTACAAACAACGTTTACCTCATCTACTAATTCCGGTACGACCTTGCTGGACGCCTTCCCTCCTCCTTTTTCATGCGTGGCTTGTGTTGCATGCGTCGGGAGTTTAAAGAAAGCGAAACTCCTGATGGCCCAGGCTTCGGTTCCGTCGATCTTTTCCGGATTACTTCTTTGGAAGATTCTGTTTTTAATGCTTTATCTTTCTTTTTGATTGACAAACCTAATCGCTGAGCTTCATTGGATGTTTTTAGTTGGTCCGGGAAAGCTTTGCCAAATAAATATTCGTCTATTGGACAAGTATCTAAAAGCTTTCGAACGTTGGCATCCAGAAAAGGTAAAATGGAATAACGCCGGTGTAGTGAAAGGGCGTGAAACACGTCTGCAATTAGTTTCACTGGAGCGCAGCATTTCTCCAACTCCTTCCGTGTGTATTCTATCGGATTCGCATTTGTTATTTCAAATTGTTTATCAAAGCCGACGGCTAACGCACTTATCCCAGAACCAAGTTGTAATTGTAATCTACTAAGAAATGTATCTTGTTTCACCGCATCTGCATTTAAACAAGGTCGAATTTCTGGGTTAATAGCGAGGGGCTGGAGAGCCGAACAATTTGCTAAACAACGGATAAGTTTCCATTCTAGCCTTGCGGGAGTCTTTATCAACACCTTTTAGTAAAAAATCAGATAAAAGAGCTGCTACGTCTGCATTAACTTCCGGACCTTTTATACCAGTGGCTTGACTACGTAGCAACTGTAAAATGTTCTGCACACCTTGGTTTTTGGATGCGTCAGGCTCTAAATTTTGCGCCAAAACCAAATTTGATAAGAGAGCATCCGAATCTAAATCTGTCTCCATAGTGTCAGGCGATATCTGACTCGCCTGAAACCAATAGCGGTATAAGCATTTCCAAGTTAACTTAAAATGCAATGCTATAAAAATCATGTGAAAATATATACATTGCCCCACAGCTTTGTTATGATGTATATACATATGTATATACCCAAAAACAATTTACCCATAGAATTGACAACAATAATTCATGTGAATACTGTATATCAACTAACCCTCAGTAAATAGGTACATGTGTACTTATGTATAATACTGAATCAGGTGGGAGAATATTAAAAATATTACCACAGTAATTCATGCGAATACTGCATATAAATATTTTTAAAGATACGCAAGGTATGTAGGTACATAATGTACATTCATATACCTGTGTTGATTTAAAACATGCTAAAAAATAAGGGAACAGATGAATATTATTACCTACTTGAACTATCCAATAACTGAAGTAATTTTCGTAACTTCTTCTTATGTTTACGCGTCACTTTTTTCTATATTCGACCCATAACGATAGCCCGCTTAACTACGTCGTACTCCGAGCGCACGAAAAATTGCAGTGACGAGCTCCGGCGATGGGATGGGGGCAAGCGGAATAGGCGAGGAATGGGAAATAATTGGTTTTTACTTTTAAGTTCGTGCGGTCCGAGCGTGGAAAAATTGCTACTACAAGTGGTTATTTTGTAATTCGAGAACGGCAATACGACATATAATAACTAATAGCGTTGGCGATTGTTCCGATTTAATTTTAATTCAATTTTAAGATATAATTTGATTAACCCTAAATGATTTTTAAAAATATTTTGATGTATTGTGTTTAAAAAAAATAGTCATATCTCACTCAATTACGGTTATCTATTATTCAAATTTATTTTAAAATGAATATTTAGGTTATACAAGATGACCCAAATGATCCTTTTTAAGTTTTGGATATAACCAGGGTTAAGAAATTAGAACAATTAATCATTATAGCATTGTCCGATTTGACTTTAATTTAATTTTTGAAGTTCATTAAATGTACTGTAAATTATTTTTAAAATTTTTCTGATGTATTGTTTTTAAAAAAAATAATCATATTTCACACTATTACTGTTATCTATTATTCGAATATAATTTAAATTTACTATTTTGCATATACGAGATAGCCAAATGATTTTTTTTTACGGTTTGAACACAACCAGAGTTAAGAAAATATAATAACTAATATCGTTGGCGATTGTTCCGATTTAATTTTAATTCAATTTTTAGATATAATTTGATTAACACTAAATGATTTTTAAAAATAGTTTTATGTATTGAGTTTTAAAAAAATAGTCATATCTCACTCAATTACGGTTATCTATTATTCAAATTTATTTTAAAATGAATATTTAGGTTATACAAGATGACCCAAATGATCCTTTTTAAGTTTTGAACATAACCAGGGTTAAGAAAATAGAACAATTTATCATTATAGCATTGTCCGATTTGATTCCAATTTAATTTATGAAGTTCATTTGATGTACTGTAAATTATTTTTAAAATTTTTCCTATGAATTGTTTTTTAAAAAAATAATCATATCTCACTCTATTACTGTTATCTATTATTCGAATATAATTTAAATTTACTATTTCGCATATACAAAATAGCCAAATGATGTTTTTTACGGTTTGAACACAACCAGAGTTAAGAAAATGTAATAACTAATAGCGTTAACGATTGTTCCGATTTAATTTTAATTTAATTTTTAGATATAATTTGATTAACCCTAAATGATTTTTAAAAATAGTTTTATGTATTGTGTTTTAAAAAAATAGTCATATCTCACTCAGTTACGGTTATCTATTATTCATATTTATTTTAAAATTAATATTTAGGTTATACAAGATGACCCAATTGATCCTTTTTAAGTTTTGGACATAACAAGGGTTAAGAAAATAGAACAATTAATCATTATAGCATTGTCCGATTTGTTTCCAATTTAATTTTTGAAGTTCATTTAATGTACTGTAAATTATTTTTGAAATTTTTCTTATGAATTGTTTTTAGAAAAAATAATCATATTTCACACTATTACTGTTATCTATTATTCGAATATAATTTAAATTTACTATTTCGCATATACAAGATAGCCAAATGATTTTTTTTACGGTTTGAACACAACCAGAGTTAAGAAAATATAATAAACTAATAGCGTTGGCGATTGTTCCGATTTAATTTTAATTCAATTTTTAGATATAATTTGATTAACCCTAAATGATTTTTAAAAATAGTTTTATATATTGTGTTTTAAAATAATAGTCATATCTCACTTAATTACGGTTATCTATTATTCAAATTTATTTTAAACTTAATATTTAGGTTATACAAGATGACACAAATGATCATTTTTAAATTTTGGACTTAACCAGGGTTTAGAACATAGAACAATTAATCATTATAGCATTGTCCGATTTGATTCCAATTTAATTTTTGAAGTTCATTTGATGTACAGTAAATTATTTTTAAAATTTTTCTTATGAATTGTTTTTAAAAAAAATAGTTATATCTCACTCTATTACGGTTATCTATTATTGAAATTTATTTTAAAATGAATATTAAGGTTATACAAGATGACCCAAATGGTCCTTTTTAAGTTTTGGACATGACCAGGGTTAAGAAAATAGAACAATTAATCATTATAGCATTGTCCGATTTGATTCCAATTTAATTTTTGAAGTTCATTTGATGTACTGTAAATTATTTTTGAAATTTTTCTTATGAATTGTTTTTTAAAAAAATATTCATATCTCACTCTATTACATTATTCGAATATAATTTATATTTACTATTTCGCATATACGAGATAGCCAAATGATGTTTTTTACGGTTTGAACACAACCAGAGTTAAGAAAATATAACTAATAGCGTTGGCGATTGTTCGGATTTAATTTTAATTCAATTTTTAGATATAATTTGATTAACCCTAAATGATTTTTAAAAATAGTTTTATGTATTGTGTTTTAAAAAAATAGTCATATCTCACTCAATTACGGTTTTCTATTATTCAAATTTATTTTAAAATTAATATTTAGGTTATACAAGATGACCCAAATGATCCTTTTTAAGTTTTGGACATAACCAGGATTAAGAAAATAGAATAATTAATCATTATAGCATTGTCCGATTTCACTCCAATTTAATTTTTGAAGTTCAGTTAATGTACTGTAAATTATTTTTTAAATTGTTCTTATTTTTTTTTTTTTTTAATAATTATATCTCACTCTATTACAGTTATCTATTATTCGAATATAATTTCAATTTACTATTTCGCATATACAAGATAGCAAAATGATGTTTTTTACGGTTTGAGCACAACCAGAATTAAGAAAATATAATAACTAATAGCGTTAACGATTGTTCCGATTTAATTTTAAATTAATTTTTAGATATAATTTGATTAACCCTAAATGATTTTTAAAAATATTTTGATGTATTGTGTTAAAAAAAAAATAGTCATATCTCACTCAATTACGGTTATCTATTATTCAAATTTATTTTAAAATGAATATTTAGGTTATACAAGATGACCCAAATGATCCTTTTTAAGTTTTGGACATAACCAAAGTTAACAAAATAGAACAATTAATCATTATAGCATTGTCCGATTTCATTCCAATTTAATTTTTGAAGTTCATTTGATGTACTGTAAATTATTTTTAAAATTTTTATGAATTGTTTTTTAAAAAAATAATCATATTTCACACTATTACTGTTATCTATTATTCGAATATAATTTAAATTTACTATTTCGCATATAAGAGGTAGCCAAATGATGTTTTTTACGGTTTGAACACAACCAGAGTTAAGAAAATGTAATAGCTAATAGCGTTAACGATTGTTTTGATTTAATTTTTAGATATAATTTGATTAACCCTAAATGATTTTTAAAAATATTTTGATGGATTGTGTTTTAAAAAAATAGTCATATCTCACCCAATTACGGTTATCTATTATTCAAATTTATTTTAAAATTCATATTTAGGTTATACAAGATCCACCCAAATGATCCTTTTTAAGTTTTGAACATAACCAGGGTTAAGAAAATAGAACAATTAATCATTATGAATTGTTTTTTAAAAAAATAATTATATCTCACTCTATTACTGATATCTATTATTCGAATATAATTTAAATTTACAATTTCGCATATACAAGATAGCAAAATGATGTTTTTTTACGGTTTGAACACAACCAGATTAAGAAAATATAATAACTAATAGCGTTAACGATTTAATTTTAAATTAATTTTTAGATATAATTTGATTAAACCTAAATGATTTTTAAAAATAGTTTTATATATTGTGTTTTAAAATAATAGTCATATCTCACTTAATTACGGTTATCTATTATTCAAATTTATTTTAAATTTAATATTTAGGTTATACAAGATGACACAAATGATCATTTTTAAATTTTGGACTTAACCAGGGTTTAGAACATAGAACAATTAATCATTATAGCATTGTCCGATTTCATTCCAATTTAATTTTTGAAGTTCATTTGATGTACTGTAAATAATTTTTTAAATTTTTCTGATGAATTGTTTTTTAAAGAAATAATTATATCTCACTCTATTACTGTTATCTATTATTCGAATATAATTTAAATTTACTATTTCGCATATACAAAATAGCCAAATGATGTTTTTTACGTTTTGAACACAACCAGAGTTAAGAAAATATAATAACTAATAGAGTTGGCGATTAGTTATTATATTATCTACTGTTATCTATTATTCGAATATAATTTAAATTTACTATTTCGCATATACGAGATAGCCAAATGATGTTTTTTACGGTTTGAACACAACCAGAGTTAAGAAAATATAATAACTAATAGCGTTGGCGATTGTTCCGATTTAATTTTAATTCAATTTTTAGATATAATTTGATTAACGCTAAATGATTTTTAAAAATATTTTGATGTATTATGTTTAAAAAAAATAGTCATATCTCACTCAATTACGGTTATCTATTATTCAGATTTATTTTAAAATTAATATTTAGGTTATACAAGATGACCCAATTGATCCTTTTTAAGTTTTGGACATAACCAGATTTAAGAAAATAGAACAATTAATCATTATAGCATTGTCTGATTTGACTCCAATTTAATTTTTGAAGTTCAATTAACGTACTGTAAATTATTTTTTAAATCGTTCTTATGAATTGTTTTTTAAAAAAATAATTATATCTCACTCTATTATGGTTATCTTTTATTCAAATTTATTTCAAAATTAATATTTAGGTTATACAAGATGACCCAAATGATCCTTTTTAAGTTTTGGACATAACCAGAGTTAACAAAATAGAACAATTATTCATTATAGCATTGTCTCATTTGACTCCAATTTAATTTTTGAAGTTCAGTTAACGTACTATAAATTATTTTTTAAATCGTTCTTATGAGTTGTTTTTTAAAAAAATAATTATATCTCACTCTATTATGGTTATCTTTTATTCAAATTTATTTCAAAATTAATATTTAGGGTATACAAGATGACCCAAATTATCCTTTTTAAGTTTTGGACATAACCTGGGTTAGGAAAATAGAACAATTAATCATTATAGCATTGTCCAATTTGACTTCAATTTAATATTTGAAGTTCATTTGATGTACTGTAAATTATTTTTAAAATTTTTCTGATGTATTCTTTAAAAAAAAATAATCATATTTCACACTATTACTGTTATCTATTATTCGAATATAATTTAAATTTACTATTTCGCGTATACGAGATAGTCAAATGATATTTTTTACGGTTTGAACACAACCAGAGTTAAGAAAATATAACTAATAGCGTTGGCGATTGTTCCGATTTAATTTTAATTCAATTTTTAGATATAATTTGATTAACCCTAAATGATTTTTAAAAATAGTTTTATGTATTGTGTTTTAAAAAAATAGTCATATCTCACTCAGTTACGGTTATCTATTATTCATATTTATTTTAAAATTAATATTTAGGTTATACAAGACGACCCAATTGATCCTTTTTAAGTTTTGGACATAACAAGGGTTAAGAAAATAGAACAATTAATCATTATAGCATTGTCCGATTTGTTTCCAATTTAATTTTTGAAGTTCATTTAATGTACTGTAAATTATTTTTGAAATTTTTCTTATGAATTGTTTTTAGAAAAAATTATCATATTTCACACTATTACTGTTATCTATTATTCGAATATAATTTAAATTTACTATTTCGCATATACAAGATAGCCAAATGATTTTTTTTACGGTTTGAACACAACCAGAGTTAAGAAAATATAATAAACTAATAGCGTTGGCGATTGTTCCGATTTAATTTTAATTCAATTTTTAGATATAATTTGATTAACCCTAAATGATTTTTAAAAATAGTTTTATATATTGTGTTTTAAAATAATAGTCATATCTCACTTAATTACGGTTATCTATTATTCAAATTTATTTTAAATTTAATATTTAGGTTATACAAGATGACACAAATGATCATTTTTAAATTTTGGACTTAACCAGGGTTTAGAACATAGAACAATTAATCATTATAGCATTGTCCGATTTGATTCCAATTTAATTTTTGAAGTTCATTTGATGTACAGTAAATTATTTTTAAAATTTTTCTTATGAATTGTTTTAAAAAAAAATAGTTATATCTCACTCTATTACGGTTATCTATTATTGAAATTTATTTTAAAATGAATATTAAGGTTATACAAGATGACCCAAATGGTCCTTTTTAAGTTTTGGACATGACCAGGGTTAAGAAAATAGAACAATTAATCATTATAGCATTGTCCGATTTGATTCCAATTTAATTTTTGAAGTTCAGTTAACGTACTGTAAATTATTTTTTAAATCGTTCTTATGAGTTATTTTTTAAAAAAATAATTATATCTCACTCTATTATGGTTATCTTTTATTCAAATTTATTTCAAAATTAATATTTAGGTTATACAAGATGACCCAAATGATCCTTTTTAAGTTTTTGACATAACCAGGGTTAAGAAAATAGAACAATTATTCATTATAGCATTGTCTGATTTGACTTCAATTTAATTTTTGAAGTTCATTTGATGTACTGTAAAATATTTTTAAAATTTTTCTGATGTATTCTTTTTAAAAAAAATAATCATATTTCACACTATTACTGTTATCTATTATTCAAATATAATTTAAATTTACTATTTCGCGTATACGAGATAGTCAAATGATGTTTTTTACGGTTTGAACACAACCAGAGTTAAGAAAATGTAATAACTGATAGCGTTAACGATTGTTTCGATTTCATTTTTAGATATAATTTGATTAACCCTAAATGATTTTTAAAAATATTTTGATGGATTGTGTTTAAAAAAAATAGTCATATCTCACTCAATTACGGTTATCTATTATTCAAATTTATTTTAAATTTAATATTTAGGTTATACAAGATGACACAAATGATCATTTTTAAATTTTGGACTTAACCAGGGTTTAGAACATAGAACAATTAATCATTATAGCATTGTCCGATTTCATTCCAATTTAATTTTTGAAGTTCATTTGATGTACTGTAAATAATTTTTTAAATTTTTCTGATGAATTGTTTTTTAAAGAAATAATTATATCTCACTCTATTACTGTTATCTATTATTCGAATATAATTTAAATTTACTATTTCGCATATTCAAAATAGCCAAATGATGTTTTTTACGTTTTGAACACAACCAGAGTTAAGAAAATATAATAACTAATAGCGTTGGCGATTAGTTATTATATTATCTACTGTTATCTATTATTCGAATATAATTTAAATTTACTATTTCGCATATACGAGATAGCCAAATGATGTTTTTTACGGTTTGAACACAACCAGAGTTAAGAAAATATAATAACTAATAGCGTTGGCGATTGTTCCGATTTAATTTTAATTCAATTTTTAGATATAATTTGATTAACCCTAAATGATTTTTAAAAATATTTTGATGGATTGTGTTTAAAAAAAATAGTCATATCTCACTCAATTACGGTTATCTATTATTCAAATTTATTTTAAAATGAATATTTAGGTTATACAAGATGACCCAAATGATCCTTTTTAATTTTTTGAACATAACCAGAGTTAACAAAATAGAACAATTAATCATTATAGCATTGTCTGATTTGACTTCAATTTAATTTTTGAAGTTCATTTGATGTACTGTAAATTACTTTTAAAATTTTTCTGATGTATTCTTTTTAAAAAAAATAGTCATATTTTACACTATTACTGTTATCTATTATTCGAATATAATTTAAATTTACTATTTCGCATATACGAAATAGCCAAATGATGTTTTTTACGGTTTGAACACAACCAGAGTTAAGAAAATATAATAACTAATAGCGTTGGCGATTGTTCTGATTTAATTTTAAATTAATTTTTGATATAATTTGATTAACCCTAAATAATTTTTAAAAATATTTTGATATATTGTGTTTTAAAAAAATAGTCATATCTCACTCAATTACGGTTATCTATTATTCAAATGTATTTTAAAATGTATATTTAGGTTATACAAGATGACCCAAATGATCCTTTTTAAGTTTTGGACATAACCAGAGTTAACAAAATAGAACAATTATTCATTATAGCATTGTCTCATTTGACTCCAATTTAATTTTTGAAGTTCAGTTAACGTACTATAAATTATTTTTTAAATCGTTCTTATGAGTTGTTTTTTAAAAAAATAATTATATCTCACTCTATTATGGTTATCTTTTATTCAAATTTATTTCAAAATTAATATTTAGGGTATACAAGATGACCCAAATTATCCTTTTTAAGTTTTGGACATAACCTGGGTTAAGAAAATAGAACAATTAATCATTATAGCATTGTCCAATTTGACTTCAATTTAATTTTTGAAGTTCATTTGATGTACTGTAAATTATTTTTAAAATTTTTCTGATGTATTCTTTTTAAAAAAAATAATCATATTTCACACTATTACTGTTATCTATTATTCGAATATAATTTAAATTTACTATTTCGCGTATACGAGATAGTCAAATGATATTTTTTACGGTTTGAACACAACCAGAGTTAAGAAAATATAACTAATAGCGTTGGCGATTGTTCCGATTTAATTTTAATTCAATTTTTAGATATAATTTGATTAACCCTAAATGATTTTTAAAAATAGTTTTATGTATTGTGTTTTAAAAAAATAGTCATATCTCACTCAGTTACGGTTATCTATTATTCATATTTATTTTAAAATTAATATTTAGGTTATACAAGATGACCCAATTGATCCTTTTTAAGTTTTGGACATAACAAGAGTTAAGAAAATAGAACAATTAATCATTATAGCATTGTCCGATTTGTTTCCAATTTAATTTTTGAAGTTCATTTAATGTACTGTAAATTATTTTTGAAATTTTTCTTATGAATTGTTTTTAGAAAAAATTATCATATTTCACACTATTACTGTTATCTATTATTCGAATATAATTTAAATTTACTATTTCGCATATACAAGATAGCCAAATGATTTTTTTTACGGTTTGAATACAACCAGAGTTAAGAAAATATAATAAACTAATAGCGTTGGCGATTGTTCCGATTTAATTTTAATTCAATTTTTAGATATAATTTGATTAACCCTAAATGATTTTTAAAAATAGTTTTATATATTGTGTTTTAAAATAATAGTCATATCTCACTTAATTACGGTTATCTATTATTCAAATTTATTTTAAATTTAATATTTAGGTTATACAAGATGACACAAATGATCATTTTTAAATTTTGGACTTAACCAGGGTTTAGAACATAGAACAATTAATCACTATAGCATTGTCCGATTTGATTCCAATTTAATTTTTGAAGTTCATTTGATGTACAGTAAATTATTTTTAAAATTTTTCTTATGAATTGTTTTTAAAAAAAAATAGTTATATCTCACTCTATTACGGTTATCTATTATTGAAATTTATTTTAAAATGAATATTAAGGTTATACAAGATGACCCAAATGGTCCTTTTTAAGTTTTGGACATGACCAGGGTTAAGAAAATAGAACAATTAATCATTATAGCATTGTCCGATTTGATTCCAATTTAATTTTTGAAGTTTAGTTAACGTACTGTAAATTATTTTTGAAATCGTTCTTATGAGTTATTTTTTAAAAAAATAATTATATCTCACTCTATTATGGTTATCTTTTATTTAAATTTATTTCAAAATTAATATTTAGGTTATACAAGATGACCCAAATGATCCTTTTTAAGTTTTTGACATAACCAGGGTTAAGAAAATAGAACAATTATTCATTATAGCATTGTCTGATTTGACTTCAATTTAATTTTTGAAGTTCATTTGATGTACTGTAAAATATTTTTAAAATTTTTCTGATGTATTCTTTTTAAAAAAAATAATCATATTTCACACTATTACTGTTATCTATTATTCGAATATAATTTAAATTTACTATTTCGCGTATACGAGATAGTCAAATGATGTTTTTTACGGTTTGAACACAACCAGAGTTAAGAAAATGTAATAACTAATAGCGTTAACGATTGTTTCGATTTAATTTTTAGATATAATTTGATTAACCCTAAATGATTTTTAAAAATATTTTGATGGATTGTGTTTAAAAAAAATAGTCATATCTCACTCAATTACGGTTATCTATTATTCAAATTTATTTTAAATTTAATATTTAGGTTATACAAGATGACACAAATGATCATTTTTAAATTTTGGACTTAACCAGGGTTTAGAACATAGAACAATTAATCATTATAGCATTGTCCGATTTGATTCCAATTTAATTTTTGAAGTTCATTTGATGTACAGTAAATTATTTTTAAAATTTTTCTTATGAATTGTTTTTAAAAAAAATAGTTATATCTCACTCTATTACGGTTATCTATTATTGAAATTTATTTTAAAATGAATATTAAGGTTATACAAGATGACCCAAATGGTCCTTTTAGGGTTTTGGACATGACCAGGGTTAAGAAAATAGAACAATTAATCATTATAGCATTGTCCGATTTGATTCCAATTTAATTTTTGAAGTTCATTTGATGTACTGTAAATTATTTTTGAAATTTTTCTTATGAATTATTTTTTAAAAAAATATTCATATCTCACTCTAGTACATATGTACTAGTGATTAATTGTGTATTAATTGATGTATTGTGTTAAAAAAAAAATAGTCATATCTCACTCAATTACGGTTATCTATTATTCAAATTTATTTTAAAATGAATATTTAGGTTATACAAGATGACCCAAATGATCCTTTTTAAGTTTTGGACATAACCAGAGTTAACAAAATAGAACAATTAATCATTATAGCATTGTCCGATTTCATTCCAATTTAATTTTTGAAGTTCATTTGATGTACTGTAAATTATTTTTAAAATTTTTATGAATTGTTTTTTAAAAAAATAATCATATTTCACACTATTACTGTTATCTATTATTCGAATATAATTTAAATTTACTATTTCGCATATAAGAGGTAGCCAAATGATGTTTTTTACGGTTTGAACACAACCAGAGTTAAGAAAATGTAATAGCTAATAGCGTTAACGATTGTTTTGATTTAATTTTTAGATATAATTTGATTAACCCTAAATGATTTTTAAAAATATTTTGATGGATTGTGTTTTAAAAAAATAGTCATATCTCACCCAATTACGGTTATCTATTATTCAAATTTATTTTAAAATTCATATTTAGGTTATACAAGATCCACCCAAATGATCCTTTTTAAGTTTTGAACATAACCAGGGTTAAGAAAATAGAACAATTAATCATTATGAATTGTTTTTTAAAAAAATAATTATATCTCACTCTATTACTGATATCTATTATTCGAATATAATTTAAATTTACTATTTCGCATATACAAAATAGCCAAATGATGTTTTTTACGTTTTGAACACAACCAGAGTTAAGAAAATATAATAACTAATAGCGTTGGCGATTAGTTATTATATTATCTACTGTTATCTATTATTCGAATATAATTTAAATTTACTATTTCGCATATACGAGATAGCCAAATGATGTTTTTTACGGTTTGAACACAACCAGAGTTAAGAAAATATAATAACTAATAGCGTTGGCGATTGTTACGATTTAATTTTAATTCAATTTTTAGATATAATTTGATTAACGCTAAATGATTTTTAAAAATATTTTGATGTATTATGTTTAAAAAAAATAGTCATATCTCACTCAATTACGGTTATCTATTATTCAGATTTATTTTAAAATTAATATTTAGGTTATACAAGATGACCCAATTGATCCTTTTTAAGTTTTGGACATAACCAGAGTTAAGAAAATAGAACAATTAATCATTATAGCATTGTCTGATTTGACTCCAATTTAATTTTTGAAGTTCAATTAACGTACTGTAAATTATTTTTTAAATCGTTCTTATGAATTGTTTTTTTAAAAAATAATTATATCTCACTCTATTATGGTTATCTTTTATTCAAATTTATTTCAAAATTAATATTTAGGTTATACAAGATGACCCAAATGATCCTTTTTAAGTTTTTGACATAACCAGGGTTAAGAAAATAGAACAATTATTCATTATAGCATTGTCTGATTTGACTTCAATTTAATTTTTGAAGTTCATTTGATGTACTGTAAAATATTTTTAAAATTTTTCTGATGTATTCTTTTAAAAAAAAATAATCATATTTCACACTATTACTGTTATCTATTATTCGAATATAATTTAAATTTACTATTTCGCGTATACGAGATAGTCAAATGATGTTTTTTACGGTTTGAACACAACCAGAGTTAAGAAAATGTAATAACTAATAGCGTTAACGATTGTTTCGATTTAATTTTTAGATATAATTTGATTAACCCTAAATGATTTTTAAAAATATTTTGATGGATTGTGTTTAAAAAAATAGTCATATCTCACTCAATTACGGTTATCTATTATTCAAATTTATTTTAAAATGAATATTTAGGTTATACAAGATGACCCAAATGATCCTTTTTAATTTTTTGGACATAACCAGAGTTAACAAAATAGAACAATTAATCATTATAGCATTGTCTGATTTGACTTCAATTTAATTTTTGAAGTTCATTTGATGTACTGTAAATTATTTTTAAAATTTTTCTGATGTATTCTTTTTAAAAAAAATAGTCATATTTCACACTATTACTGTTATCTATTATTCGAATATAATTTAAATTTACTATTTCGCATATACGAAATAGCCAAATGATGTTTTTTACGGTTTGAACACAACCAGAGTTAAGAAAATATAATAACTAATAGCGTTGGCGATTGTTCTGATTTAATTTTAAATTAATTTTTGATATAATTTGATTAACCCTAAATAATTTTTAAAAATATTTTGATATATTGTGTTTTAAAAAAATAGTCATATCTCACTCAATTACGGTTATCTATTATTCAAATGTATTTTAAAATGCATATTTAGGTTATACAAGATGACCCAAATGATCCTTTTTAAGTTTTGGACATAACCAGAGTTAACAAAATAGAACAATTAATCATTATAGCATTGTCTCATTTGACTCCAATTTAATTTTTGAAGTTCAGTTAACGTACTGTAAATTATTTTTTAAATCGTTCTTATGAGTTATTTTTTAAAAAAATAATTATATCTCACTCTATTATGGTTATCTTTTATTCAAATTTATTTCAAAATTAATATTTAGGGTATACAAGATGACCCAAATTATCCTTTTTAAGTTTTGGACATAACCTGGGTTAAGAAAATAGAACAATTAATCATTATAGCATTGTCCAATTTGACTTCAATTTAATTTTTGAAGTTCATTTGATGTACTGTAAATTATTTTTAAAATTTTTCTGATGTATTCTTTTAAAAAAAAATAATCATATTTCACACTATTACTGTTATCTATTATTCGAATATAATTTAAATTTACTATTCCGCATATACAAGATAGCCAAATGATTTTTTTTACGGTTTGAACACAACCAGAGTTAAGAAAATATAATAAACTAATAGCGTTGGCGATTGTTCCGATTTAATTTTAATTCAATTTTTAGATATAATTTGATTAACCCTAAATGATTTTTAAAAATAGTTTTATATATTGTGTTTTAAAATAATAGTCATATCTCACTTAATTACGGTTATCTATTATTCAAATTTATTTTAAATTTAATATTTAGGTTATACAAGATGACACAAATGATCATTTTTAAATTTTGGACTTTACCAGGGTTTAGAACATAGAACAATTAATCATTATAGCATTGTCCGATTTGATTCCAATTTAATTTTTGAAGTTCATTTGATGTACAGTAAATTATTTTTAAAATTTTTCTTATGAATTGTTTTTAAAAAAATAGTTATATCTCACTCTATTACGGTTATCTATTATTGAAATTTATTTTAAAATGAATATTAAGGTTATACAAGATGACCCAAATGGTCCTTTTTAAGTTTTGGACATGACCAGGGTTAAGAAAATAGAACAATTAATCATTATAGCATTGTCCGATTTGATTCCAATTTAATTTTTGAAGTTCATTTGATGTACTGTAAATTATTTTTGAAATTTTTCTTATGAATTGTTTTTTAAAAAAATATTCATATCTCACTCTATTACATTATTCGAATATAATTTATATTTACTATTTCGCATATACGAGATAGCCAAATGATGTTTTTTACGGTTTGAACACAACCAGAGTTAAGAAAATATAACTAATAGCGTTGGCGATTGTTCGGATTTAATTTTAATTCAATTTTTAGATATAATTTGATTAACCCTAAATGATTTTTAAAAATAGTTTTATGTATTGTGTTTTAAAAAAATAGTCATATCTCACTCAATTACGGTTTTCTATTATTCAAATTTATTTTAAAATTAATATTTAGGTTATAACAAGATGACCCAAATGATCCTTTTTAAGTTTTGGACATAACCAGGATTAAGAAAATAGAATAATTAATCATTATAGCATTGTCCGATTTCACTCCAATTTAATTTTTGAAGTTCAGTTAATGTACTGTAAATTATTTTTTAAATTGTTCTTATTTTTTTTTTTTTTTAATAATTATATCTCACTCTATTACAGTTATCTATTAATCGAATATAATTTCAATTTACTATTTCGCATATACAAGATAGCAAAATGATGTTTTTTACGGTTTGAACACAACCAGAATTAAGAAAATATTATAACTAATAACGTTAACGATTGTTCCGATTTAATTTTAAATTAATTTTTAGATATAATTTGATTAACCCTAAATGATTTTTAAAAATATTTTGATGGATTGTGTTTAAAAAAATAGTCATATCTCACTCAATTACGGTTATCTATTATTCAAATTTATTTTAAAATGAATATTTAGGTTATACAAAATGACCCAAATGATCCTTTTTAATTTTTTGGACATAACCAGAGTTAACAAAATAGAACAATTAATCATTATAGCATTGTCTGATTTGACTTCAATTTAATTTTTGAAGTTCATTTGATGTACTGTAAATTATTTTTAAAATTTTTCTGATGTATTCTTTTTAAAAAAAATAGTCATATTTCACACTATTACTGTTATCTATTATTCGAATATAATTTAAATTTACTATTTCGCATATACGAAATAGCCAAATGATGTTTTTTACGGTTTGAACACAACCAGAGTTAAGAAAATATAATAACTAATAGCGTTGGCGATTGTTCTGATTTAATTTTAAATTAATTTTTGATATAATTTGATTAACCCTAAATAATTTTTAAAAATATTTTGATATATTGTGTTTTAAAAAAATAGTCATATCTCACTCAATTACGGTTATCTATTATTCAAATGTATTTTAAAATGCATATTTAGGTTATACAAGATGACCCAAATGATCCTTTTTAAGTTTTGGACATAACCAGAGTAAACAAAATAGAACAATTAATCATTATAGCATTGTCTCATTTGACTCCAATTTAATTTTTGAAGTTCAGTTAACGTACTGTAAATTATTTTTTAAATCGTTCTTATGAGTTATTTTTTAAAAAAATAATTATATCTCACTCTATTATGGTTATCTTTTATTCAAATTTATTTCAAAATTAATATTTAGGGTATACAAGATGACCCAAATTATCCTTTTTAAGTTTTGGACATAACCTGGGTTAAGAAAATAGAACAATTAATCATTATAGCATTGTCCCATTTGACTTCAATTTAATTTTTGAAGTTCATTTGATGTACTGTAAATTATTTTTAAAATTTTTCTGATGTATTCTTTTAAAAAAAAATAATCATATTTCACACTATTACTGTTATCTATTATTCGAATATAATTTAAATTTACTATTTCGCATGTACGAGATAGTCAAATGATATTTTTTACGGTTTGAACACAACCAGAGTTAGAAAATATAACTAATAGCGTTGGCGATTGTTCCGATTTAATTTTAATTCAATTTTTAGATATAATTTGATTAACCCTAAATGATTTTTAAAAATAGTTTTATGTATTGTGTTTTAAAAAAATAGTCATATCTCACTCAGTTACGGTTATCTATTATTCATATTTATTTTAAAATTAATATTTAGGTTATACAAGATGACTCAATTGATCCTTTTTAAGTTTTGGACATAACAAGGGTTAAGAAAATAGAACAATTAATCATTATAGCATTGTCCGATTTGTTTCCAATTTAATTTTTGAAGTTCATTTAATGTACTGTAAATTTTTTTTGAAATTTTTCTTATGAATTGTTTTTAGAAAAAATAATCATATTTCACACTATTACTGTTATCTATTATTCGAATATAATTTAAATTTACTATTCCGCATATACAAGATAGCCAAATGATTTTTTTTACGGTTTGAACACAACCAGAGTTAAGAAAATATAATAAACTAATAGCGTTGGCGATTGTTCCGATTTAATTTTAATTCAATTTTTAGATATAATTTGATTAACCCTAAATGATTTTTAAAAATAGTTTTATATATTGTGTTTTAAAATAATAGTCATATCTCACTTAATTACGGTTATCTATTATTCAAATTTATTTTAAATTTAATATTTAGGTTATACAAGATGACACAAATGATCATTTTTAAATTTTGGACTTAACCAGGGTTTAGAACATAGAACAATTAATCATTATAGCATTGTCCGATTTGATTCCAATTTAATTTTTGAAGTTCATTTGATGTACAGTAAATTATTTTTAAAATTTTTCTTATGAATTGTTTTTAAAAAAATAGTTATATCTCACTCTATTACGGTTATCTATTATTGAAATTTATTTTAAAATGAATATTAAGGTTATACAAGATGACCCAAATGGTCCTTTTTAAGTTTTGGACATGACCAGGGTTAAGAAAATAGAACAATTAATCATTATAGCATTGTCCGATTTGATTCCAATTTAATTTTTGAAGTTCATTTGATGTACTGTAAATTATTTTTGAAATTTTTCTTATGAATTGTTTTTTAAAAAAATATTCATATCTCACTCTATTACATTATTCGAATATAATTTATATTTACTATTTCGCATATACGAGATAGCCAAATGATGTTTTTTACGGTTTGAACACAACCAGAGTTAAGAAAATATAACTAATAGCGTTGGCGATTGTTCGGATTTAATTTTAATTCAATTTTTAGATATAATTTGATTAACCCTAAATGATTTTTAAAAATAGTTTTATGTATTGTGTTTTAAAAAAATAGTCATATCTCACTCAATTACGGTTTTCTATTATTCAAATTTATTTTAAAATTAATATTTAGGTTATACAAGATGACCCAAATGATCCTTTTTAAGTTTTGGACATAACCAGGATTAAGAAAATAGAATAATTAATCATTATAGCATTGTCCGATTTCACTCCAATTTAATTTTTGAAGTTCAGTTAATGTACTGTAAATTATTTTTTAAATTGTTCTTATTTTTTTTTTTTTTTAATAATTATATCTCACTCTATTACAGTTATCTATTATTCGAATATAATTTCAATTTACTATTTCGCATATACAAGATAGCAAAATGATGTTTTTTACGGTTTGAACACAACCAGAATTAAGAAAATATTATAACTAATAACGTTAACGATTGTTCCGATTTAATTTTAAATTAATTTTTAGATATAATTTGATTAACCCTAAATGATTTTTAAAAATATTTTGATGTATTGTGTTAAAAAAAAAATAGTCATATCTCACTCAATTACGGTTATCTATTATTCAAATTTATTTTAAAATGAATATTTAGGTTATACAAGATGACCCAAATGATCCTTTTTAAGTTTTGGACATAACCAGAGTTAACAAAATAGAACAATTAATCATTATAGCATTGTCCGATTTCATTCCAATTTAATTTTTGTAGTTCATTTGATGTACTGTAAATTATTTTTAAAATTTTTATGAATTGTTTTTTAAAAAAATAATCATATTTCACACTATTACTGTTATCTATTATTCGAATATAATTTAAATTTACTATTTCGCATATAAGAGGTAGCCAAATGATGTTTTTTACGGTTTGAACACAACCAGAGTTAAGAAAATGTAATAGCTAATAGCGTTAACGATTGTTTTGATTTAATTTTTAGATATAATTTGATTAACCCTAAATGATTTTTAAAAATATTTTGATGGATTGTGTTTTAAAAAAATAGTCATATCTCACCCAATTACGGTTATCTATTATTCAAATTTATTTTAAAATTCATATTTAGGTTATACAAGATCCACCCAAATGATCCTTTTTAAGTTTTGAACATAACCAGGGTTAAGAAAATAGAACAATTAATCATTATGAATTGTTTTTTAAAAAAATAATTATATCTCACTCTATTACTGATATCTATTTTTCGAATATAATTTAAATTTACAATTTCGCATATACAAGATAGCAAAATGATGTTTTTTTACGGTTTGAACACAACCAGATTAAGAAAATATAATAACTAATAGCGTTAACGATTTAATTTTAAATTAATTTTTAGATATAATTTGATTAACCGTAAATGATTTTTAAAAATAGTTTTATATATTGTGTTTTAAAATAATAGTCATATCTCACTTAATTACGGTTATCTATTATTCAAATTTATTTTAAATTTAATATTTAGGTTATACAAGATGACACAAATGATCATTTTTAAATTTTGGACTTAACCAGGGTTTAGAACATAGAACAATTAATCATTATAGCATTGTCCGATTTCATTCCAATTTAATTTTTGAAGTTCATTTGATGTACTGTAAATAATTTTTTAAATTTTTCTGATGAATTGTTTTTTAAAGAAATAATTATATCTCACTCTATTACTGTTATCTATTATTCGAATATAATTTAAATTTACTATTTCGCATATACAAAATAGCCAAATGATGTTTTTTACGTTTTGAACACAACCAGAGTTAAGAAAATATAATAACTAATAGCGTTGGCGATTGTTACGATTTAATTTTAATTCAATTTTTAGATATAATTTGATTAACGCTAAATGATTTTTAAAAATATTTTGATGTATTATGTTTAAAAAAAATAGTCATATCTCACTCAATTACGGTTATCTATTATTCAGATTTATTTTAAAATTAATATTTAGGTTATACAAGATGACCCAATTGATCCTTTTTAAGTTTTGGACATAACCAGAGTTAAGAAAATAGAACAATTAATCATTATAGCATTGTCTGATTTGACTCCAATTTAATTTTTGAAGTTCAATTAACGTACTGTAAATTATTTTTTAAATCGTTCTTATGTATTGTTTTTTAAAAAAATAATTATATCTCACTCTATTATGGTTATCTTTTATTCAAATTTATTTCAAAATTAATATTTAGGTTATACAAGATGACCCAAATGATCCTTTTTAAGTTTTTGACATAACCAGGGTTAAGAAAATAGAACAATTATTCATTATAGCATTGTCTGATTTGACTTCAATTTAATTTTTGAAGTTCATTTGATGTACTGTAAAATATTTTTAAAATTTTTCTGATGTATTCTTTTTAAAAAAAATAATCATATTTCACACTATTACTGTTATCTATTATTCGAATATAATTTAAATTTACTATTTCGCGTATACGAGATAGTCAAATGATGTTTTTTACGGTTTGAACACAACCAGAGTTAAGAAAATGTAATAACTAATAGCGTTAACGATTGTTTCGATTTAATTTTTAGATATAATTTGATTAACCCTAAATGATTTTTAAAAATATTTTGATGGATTGTGTTTAAAAAAAATAGTCATATCTCACTCAATTACGGTTATCTATTATTCAAATTTATTTTAAATTTAATATTTAGGTTATACAAGATGACACAAATGATCATTTTTAAATTTTGGACTTAACCAGGGTTTAGAACATAGAACAATTAATCATTATAGCATTGTCCGATTTGATTCCAATTTAATTTTTGAAGTTCATTTGATGTACAGTAAATTATTTTTAAAATTTTTCTTATGAATTGTTTTTAAAAAAAATAGTTATATCTCACTCTATTACGGTTATCTATTATTGAAATTTATTTTAAAATGAATATTAAGGTTATACAAGATGACCCAAATGGTCCTTTTAGGGTTTTGGACATGACCAGGGTTAAGAAAATAGAACAATTAATCATTATAGCATTGTCCGATTTGATTCCAATTTAATTTTTGAAGTTCATTTGATGTACTGTAAATTATTTTTGAAATTTTTCTTATGAATTATTTTTTAAAAAAATATTCATATCTCACTCTAGTACATATGTACTAGTGATTAATTGTGTATTAATTGATGTATTGTGTTAAAAAAAAAATAGTCATATCTCACTCAATTACGGTTATCTATTATTCAAATTTATTTTAAAATGAATATTTAGGTTATACAAGATGACCCAAATGATCCTTTTTAAGTTTTGGACATAACCAGAGTTAACAAAATAGAACAATTAATCATTATAGCATTGTCCGATTTCATTCCAATTTAATTTTTGAAGTTCATTTGATGTACTGTAAATTATTTTTAAAATTTTTATGAATTGTTTTTTAAAAAAATAATCATATTTCACACTATTACTGTTATCTATTATTCGAATATAATTTAAATTTACTATTTCGCATATAAGAGGTAGCCAAATGATGTTTTTTACGGTTTGAACACAACCAGAGTTAAGAAAATGTAATAGCTAATAGCGTTAACGATTGTTTTGATTTAATTTTTAGATATAATTTGATTAACCCTAAATGATTTTTAAAAATATTTTGATGGATTGTGTTTTAAAAAAATAGTCATATCTCACCCAATTACGGTTATCTATTATTCAAATTTATTTTAAAATTCATATTTAGGTTATACAAGATCCACCCAAATGATCCTTTTTAAGTTTTGAACATAACCAGGGTTAAGAAAATAGAACAATTAATCATTATGAATTGTTTTTTAAAAAAATAATTATATCTCACTCTATTACTGATATCTATTATTCGAATATAATTTAAATTTACTATTTCGCATATACAAAATAGCCAAATGATGTTTTTTACGTTTTGAACACAACCAGAGTTAAGAAAATATAATAACTAATAGCGTTGGCGATTAGTTATTATATTATCTACTGTTATCTATTATTCGAATATAATTTAAATTTACTATTTCGCATATACGAGATAGCCAAATGATGTTTTTTACGGTTTGAACACAACCAGAGTTAAGAAAATATAATAACTAATAGCGTTGGCGATTGTTACGATTTAATTTTAATTCAATTTTTAGATATAATTTGATTAACGCTAAATGATTTTTAAAAATATTTTGATGTATTATGTTTAAAAAAAATAGTCATATCTCACTCAATTACGGTTATCTATTATTCAGATTTATTTTAAAATTAATATTTAGGTTATACAAGATGACCCAATTGATCCTTTTTAAGTTTTGGACATAACCAGAGTTAAGAAAATAGAACAATTAATCATTATAGCATTGTCTGATTTGACTCCAATTTAATTTTTGAAGTTCAATTAACGTACTGTAAATTATTTTTTAAATCGTTCTTATGAATTGTTTTTTTAAAAAATAATTATATCTCACTCTATTATGGTTATCTTTTATTCAAATTTATTTCAAAATTAATATTTAGGTTATACAAGATGACCCAAATGATCCTTTTTAAGTTTTTGACATAACCAGGGTTAAGAAAATAGAACAATTATTCATTATAGCATTGTCTGATTTGACTTCAATTTAATTTTTGAAGTTCATTTGATGTACTGTAAAATATTTTTAAAATTTTTCTGATGTATTCTTTTAAAAAAAAATAATCATATTTCACACTATTACTGTTATCTATTATTCGAATATAATTTAAATTTACTATTTCGCGTATACGAGATAGTCAAATGATGTTTTTTACGGTTTGAACACAACCAGAGTTAAGAAAATGTAATAACTAATAGCGTTAACGATTGTTTCGATTTAATTTTTAGATATAATTTGATTAACCCTAAATGATTTTTAAAAATATTTTGATGGATTGTGTTTAAAAAAATAGTCATATCTCACTCAATTACGGTTATCTATTATTCAAATTTATTTTAAAATGAATATTTAGGTTATACAAGATGACCCAAATGATCCTTTTTAATTTTTTGGACATAACCAGAGTTAACAAAATAGAACAATTAATCATTATAGCATTGTCTGATTTGACTTCAATTTAATTTTTGAAGTTCATTTGATGTACTGTAAATTATTTTTAAAATTTTTCTGATGTATTCTTTTTAAAAAAAATAGTCATATTTCACACTATTACTGTTATCTATTATTCGAATATAATTTAAATTTACTATTTCGCATATACGAAATAGCCAAATGATGTTTTTTACGGTTTGAACACAACCAGAGTTAAGAAAATATAATAACTAATAGCGTTGGCGATTGTTCTGATTTAATTTTAAATTAATTTTTGATATAATTTGATTAACCCTAAATAATTTTTAAAAATATTTTGATATATTGTGTTTTAAAAAAATAGTCATATCTCACTCAATTACGGTTATCTATTATTCAAATGTATTTTAAAATGCATATTTAGGTTATACAAGATGACCCAAATGATCCTTTTTAAGTTTTGGACATAACCAGAGTTAACAAAATAGAACAATTAATCATTATAGCATTGTCTCATTTGACTCCAATTTAATTTTTGAAGTTCAGTTAACGTACTGTAAATTATTTTTTAAATCGTTCTTATGAGTTATTTTTTAAAAAAATAATTATATCTCACTCTATTATGGTTATCTTTTATTCAAATTTATTTCAAAATTAATATTTAGGGTATACAAGATGACCCAAATTATCCTTTTTAAGTTTTGGACATAACCTGGGTTAAGAAAATAGAACAATTAATCATTATAGCATTGTCCAATTTGACTTCAATTTAATTTTTGAAGTTCATTTGATGTACTGTAAATTATTTTTAAAATTTTTCTGATGTATTCTTTTAAAAAAAAATAATCATATTTCACACTATTACTGTTATCTATTATTCGAATATAATTTAAATTTACTATTCCGCATATACAAGATAGCCAAATGATTTTTTTTACGGTTTGAACACAACCAGAGTTAAGAAAATATAATAAACTAATAGCGTTGGCGATTGTTCCGATTTAATTTTAATTCAATTTTTAGATATAATTTGATTAACCCTAAATGATTTTTAAAAATAGTTTTATATATTGTGTTTTAAAATAATAGTCATATCTCACTTAATTACGGTTATCTATTATTCAAATTTATTTTAAATTTAATATTTAGGTTATACAAGATGACACAAATGATCATTTTTAAATTTTGGACTTTACCAGGGTTTAGAACATAGAACAATTAATCATTATAGCATTGTCCGATTTGATTCCAATTTAATTTTTGAAGTTCATTTGATGTACAGTAAATTATTTTTAAAATTTTTCTTATGAATTGTTTTAAAAAAAATAGTTATATCTCACTCTATTACGGTTATCTATTATTGAAATTTATTTTAAAATGAATATTAAGGTTATACAAGATGACCCAAATGGTCCTTTTTAAGTTTTGGACATGACCAGGGTTAAGAAAATAGAACAATTAATCATTATAGCATTGTCCGATTTGATTCCAATTTAATTTTTGAAGTTCATTTGATGTACTGTAAATTATTTTTGAAATTTTTCTTATGAATTGTTTTTTAAAAAAATATTCATATCTCACTCTATTACATTATTCGAATATAATTTATATTTACTATTTCGCATATACGAGATAGCCAAATGATGTTTTTTACGGTTTGAACACAACCAGAGTTAAGAAAATATAACTAATAGCGTTGGCGATTGTTCGGATTTAATTTTAATTCAATTTTTAGATATAATTTGATTAACCCTAAATGATTTTTAAAAATAGTTTTATGTATTGTGTTTTAAAAAAATAGTCATATCTCACTCAATTACGGTTTTCTATTATTCAAATTTATTTTAAAATTAATATTTAGGTTATACAAGATGACCCAAATGATCCTTTTTAAGTTTTGGACATAACCAGGATTAAGAAAATAGAATAATTAATCATTATAGCATTGTCCGATTTCACTCCAATTTAATTTTTGAAGTTCAGTTAATGTACTGTAAATTATTTTTTAAATTGTTCTTATTTTTTTTTTTTTTTTAATAATTATATCTCACTCTATTACAGTTATCTATTAATCGAATATAATTTCAATTTACTATTTCGCATATACAAGATAGCAAAATGATGTTTTTTACGGTTTGAACACAACCAGAATTAAGAAAATATTATAACTAATAACGTTAACGATTGTTCCGATTTAATTTTAAATTAATTTTTAGATATAATTTGATTAACCCTAAATGATTTTTAAAAATATTTTGATGGATTGTGTTTAAAAAAATAGTCATATCTCACTCAATTACGGTTATCTATTATTCAAATTTATTTTAAAATGAATATTTAGGTTATACAAAATGACCCAAATGATCCTTTTTAATTTTTTGGACATAACCAGAGTTAACAAAATAGAACAATTAATCATTATAGCATTGTCTGATTTGACTTCAATTTAATTTTTGAAGTTCATTTGATGTACTGTAAATTATTTTTAAAATTTTTCTGATGTATTCTTTTTAAAAAAAATAGTCATATTTCACACTATTACTGTTATCTATTATTCGAATATAATTTAAATTTACTATTTCGCATATACGAAATAGCCAAATGATGTTTTTTACGGTTTGAACACAACCAGAGTTAAGAAAATATAATAACTAATAGCGTTGGCGATTGTTCTGATTTAATTTTAAATTAATTTTTGATATAATTTGATTAACCCTAAATAATTTTTAAAAATATTTTGATATATTGTGTTTTAAAAAAATAGTCATATCTCACTCAATTACGGTTATCTATTATTCAAATGTATTTTAAAATGCATATTTAGGTTATACAAGATGACCCAAATGATCCTTTTTAAGTTTTGGACATAACCAGAGTAAACAAAATAGAACAATTAATCATTATAGCATTGTCTCATTTGACTCCAATTTAATTTTTGAAGTTCAGTTAACGTACTGTAAATTATTTTTTAAATCGTTCTTATGAGTTATTTTTTAAAAAAATAATTATATCTCACTCTATTATGGTTATCTTTTATTCAAATTTATTTCAAAATTAATATTTAGGGTATACAAGATGACCCAAATTATCCTTTTTAAGTTTTGGACATAACCTGGGTTAAGAAAATAGAACAATTAATCATTATAGCATTGTCCCATTTGACTTCAATTTAATTTTTGAAGTTCATTTGATGTACTGTAAATTATTTTTAAAATTTTTCTGATGTATTCTTTTAAAAAAAAATAATCATATTTCACACTATTACTGTTATCTATTATTCGAATATAATTTAAATTTACTATTTCGCATGTACGAGATAGTCAAATGATATTTTTTACGGTTTGAACACAACCAGAGTTAGAAAATATAACTAATAGCGTTGGCGATTGTTCCGATTTAATTTTAATTCAATTTTTAGATATAATTTGATTAACCCTAAATGATTTTTAAAAATAGTTTTATGTATTGTGTTTTAAAAAAATAGTCATATCTCACTCAGTTACGGTTATCTATTATTCATATTTATTTTAAAATTAATATTTAGGTTATACAAGATGACTCAATTGATCCTTTTTAAGTTTTGGACATAACAAGGGTTAAGAAAATAGAACAATTAATCATTATAGCATTGTCCGATTTGTTTCCAATTTAATTTTTGAAGTTCATTTAATGTACTGTAAATTTTTTTTGAAATTTTTCTTATGAATTGTTTTTAGAAAAAATAATCATATTTCACACTATTACTGTTATCTATTATTCGAATATAATTTAAATTTACTATTCCGCATATACAAGATAGCCAAATGATTTTTTTTACGGTTTGAACACAACCAGAGTTAAGAAAATATAATAAACTAATAGCGTTGGCGATTGTTCCGATTTAATTTTAATTCAATTTTTAGATATAATTTGATTAACCCTAAATGATTTTTAAAAATAGTTTTATATATTGTGTTTTAAAATAATAGTCATATCTCACTTAATTACGGTTATCTATTATTCAAATTTATTTTAAATTTAATATTTAGGTTATACAAGATGACACAAATGATCATTTTTAAATTTTGGACTTAACCAGGGTTTAGAACATAGAACAATTAATCATTATAGCATTGTCCGATTTGATTCCAATTTAATTTTTGAAGTTCATTTGATGTACAGTAAATTATTTTTAAAATTTTTCTTATGAATTGTTTTTAAAAAAATAGTTATATCTCACTCTATTACGGTTATCTATTATTGAAATTTATTTTAAAATGAATATTAAGGTTATACAAGATGACCCAAATGGTCCTTTTTAAGTTTTGGACATGACCAGGGTTAAGAAAATAGAACAATTAATCATTATAGCATTGTCCGATTTGATTCCAATTTAATTTTTGAAGTTCATTTGATGTACTGTAAATTATTTTTGAAATTTTTCTTATGAATTGTTTTTTAAAAAAATATTCATATCTCACTCTATTACATTATTCGAATATAATTTATATTTACTATTTCGCATATACGAGATAGCCAAATGATGTTTTTTACGGTTTGAACACAACCAGAGTTAAGAAAATATAACTAATAGCGTTGGCGATTGTTCGGATTTAATTTTAATTCAATTTTTAGATATAATTTGATTAACCCTAAATGATTTTTAAAAATAGTTTTATGTATTGTGTTTTAAAAAAATAGTCATATCTCACTCAATTACGGTTTTCTATTATTCAAATTTATTTTAAAATTAATATTTAGGTTATACAAGATGACCCAAATGATCCTTTTTAAGTTTTGGACATAACCAGGATTAAGAAAATAGAATAATTAATCATTATAGCATTGTCCGATTTCACTCCAATTTAATTTTTGAAGTTCAGTTAATGTACTGTAAATTATTTTTTAAATTGTTCTTATTTTTTTTTTTTTTTAATAATTATATCTCACTCTATTACAGTTATCTATTATTCGAATATAATTTCAATTTACTATTTCGCATATACAAGATAGCAAAATGATGTTTTTTACGGTTTGAACACAACCAGAATTAAGAAAATATTATAACTAATAACGTTAACGATTGTTCCGATTTAATTTTAAATTAATTTTTAGATATAATTTGATTAACCCTAAATGATTTTTAAAAATATTTTGATGTATTGTGTTAAAAAAAAAATAGTCATATCTCACTCAATTACGGTTATCTATTATTCAAATTTATTTTAAAATGAATATTTAGGTTATACAAGATGACCCAAATGATCCTTTTTAAGTTTTGGACATAACCAGAGTTAACAAAATAGAACAATTAATCATTATAGCATTGTCCGATTTCATTCCAATTTAATTTTTGTAGTTCATTTGATGTACTGTAAATTATTTTTAAAATTTTTATGAATTGTTTTTTAAAAAAATAATCATATTTCACACTATTACTGTTATCTATTATTCGAATATAATTTAAATTTACTATTTCGCATATAAGAGGTAGCCAAATGATGTTTTTTACGGTTTGAACACAACCAGAGTTAAGAAAATGTAATAGCTAATAGCGTTAACGATTGTTTTGATTTAATTTTTAGATATAATTTGATTAACCCTAAATGATTTTTAAAAATAGTTTTATATATTGTGTTTTAAAATAATAGTCATATCTCACTTAATTACGGTTATCTATTATTCAAATTTATTTTAAATTTAATATTTAGGTTATACAAGATGACACAAATGATCATTTTTAAATTTTGGACTTAACCAGGGTTTAGAACATAGAACAATTAATCATTATAGCATTGTCCGATTTCATTCCAATTTAATTTTTGAAGTTCATTTGATGTACTGTAAATAATTTTTTAAATTTTTCTGATGAATTGTTTTTTAAAGAAATAATTATATCTCACTCTATTACTGTTATCTATTATTCGAATATAATTTAAATTTACTATTTCGCATATACAAAATAGCCAAATGATGTTTTTTACGTTTTGAACACAACCAGAGTTAAGAAAATATAATAACTAATAGCGTTGGCGATTGTTACGATTTAATTTTAATTCAATTTTTAGATATAATTTGATTAACGCTAAATGATTTTTAAAAATATTTTGATGTATTATGTTTAAAAAAAATAGTCATATCTCACTCAATTACGGTTATCTATTATTCAGATTTATTTTAAAATTAATATTTAGGTTATACAAGATGACCCAATTGATCCTTTTTAAGTTTTGGACATAACCAGAGTTAAGAAAATAGAACAATTAATCATTATAGCATTGTCTGATTTGACTCCAATTTAATTTTTGAAGTTCAATTAACGTACTGTAAATTATTTTTTAAATCGTTCTTATGTATTGTTTTTTAAAAAAATAATTATATCTCACTCTATTATGGTTATCTTTTATTCAAATTTATTTCAAAATTAATATTTAGGTTATACAAGATGACCCAAATGATCCTTTTTAAGTTTTTGACATAACCAGGGTTAAGAAAATAGAACAATTATTCATTATAGCATTGTCTGATTTGACTTCAATTTAATTTTTGAAGTTCATTTGATGAACTGTAAAATATTTTTAAAATTTTTCTGATGTATTCTTTTAAAAAAAAATAATAATATTTCACACTATTACTGTTATCTATTATTCGAATATAATTTAAATTTACTATTTCGCGTATACGAGATAGTCAAATGATGTTTTTTACGGTTTGAACACAACCAGAGTTAAGAAAATGTAATAACTAATAGCGTTAACGATTGTTTAGATTTAATTTTTAGATATAATTTGATTAACCCTAAATGATTTTTAAAAATATTTTGATGGATTGTGTTTAAAAAAAATAGTCATATCTCACTCAATTACGGTTATCTATTATTCAAATTTATTTTAAAATGAATATTTAGGTTATACAAGATGACCCAAATGATCCTTTTTAATTTTTTGGACATAACCAGAGTTAACAAAATAGAACAATTAATCATTATAGCATTGTCTGATTTGACTTCAATTTAATTTTTGAAGTTCATTTGATGTACTGTAAATTATTTTTAAAATTTTTCTGATGTATTCTTTTTTAAAAAAATAGTCATATTTCACACTATTACTGTTATCTATTATTCGAATATAATTTAAATTTACTATTTCGCATATACGAAATAGCCAAATGATGTTTTTTACGGTTTGAACACAACCAGAGTTAAGAAAATATAATAACTAATAGCGTTGGCGATTGTTCTGATTTATTTCAAAATTAATATTTAGGGTATACAAGATGACCCAAATTATCCTTTTTAAGTTTTGGACATAACCTGGGTTAAGAAAATAGAACAATTAATCATTATAGCATTGTCCAATTTGACTTCAATTAATTTTTTGAAGTTCATTTGATATACTGTAAATTATTTATAAAATTTTTCTGATGTATTCTTTTTAAAAAAAATAATCATATTTCACACTATTACTTACACTGATTTACATTATTACTCACTATGATTTTTAAAAATATTTTGATGGATTGTGTTTTAAAAAAATAGTCATATCTCACCCAATTACGGTTATCTATTATTCAAATTTATTTTAAAATTCATATTTAGGTTATACAAGATCCACCCAAATGATCCTTTTTAAGTTTTGAACATAACCAGGGTTAAGAAAATAGAACAATTAATCATTATGAATTGTTTTTTAAAAAAATAATTATATCTCACTCTATTACTGATATCTATTATTCGAATATAATTTAAAATTACAATTTCGCATATACAAGATAGCAAAATGATGTTTATTTTACGGTTTGAACACAACCAGATTAAGAAAATATAATAACTAATAGCGTTAACGATTTAATTTTAAATTAATTTTTAGATATAATTTGATTAACCCTAAATGATTTTTAAAAATAGTTTTATATATTGTGTTTTAAAATAATAGTCATATCTCACTTAATTACGGTTATCTATTATTCAAATTTATTTTAAATTTAATATTTAGGTTATACAAGATGACACAAATGATCATTTTTAAATTTTGGACTTAACCAGGGTTTAGAACATAGAACAATTAATCATTATAGCATTGTCCAATTTCATTCCAATTTAATTTTTGAAGTTCATTTGATGTACTGTAAATAATTTTTTAAATTTTTCTGATGAATTGTTTTTTAAAGAAATAATTATATCTCACTCTATTACTGTTATCTATTATTCGAATATAATTTAAATTTACTATTTCGCATATACAAAATAGCCAAATGATGTTTTTTACGTTTTGAACACAACCAGAGTTAAGAAAATATAATAACTAATAGCGTTGGCGATTAGTTATTATATTATCTACTGTTATCTATTATTCGAATATAATTTAAATTTACTATTTCGCATATACGAGATAGCCAAATGATGTTTTTTACGGTTTGAACACAACCAGAGTTAAGAAAATATAATAACTAATAGCGTTGGCGATTGTTACGATTTAATTTTATTTCAATTTTTAGATATAATTTAATTAACGCTAAATGATTTTTAAAAATATTTTGATGTATTATGTTTAAAAAAAATAGTCATATCTCACTCAATTACGGTTATCTATTATTCAGATTTATTTTAAAATTAATATTTAGGTTATACAAGATGACCCAATTGATCCTTTTTAAGTTTTGGACATAACCAGAGTTAAGAAAATAGAACAATTAATCATTATAGCATTGTCTGATTTGACTCCAATTTAATTTTTGAAGTTCAATTAACGTACTGTAAATTATTTTTTAAATCGTTCTTATGTATTGTTTTTTAAAAAAATAATTATATCTCACTCTATTATGGTTATCTTTTATTCAAATTTATTTCAAAATTAATATTTAGGTTATACAAGATGACCCAAATGATCCTTTTTAAGTTTTTGACATAACCAGGGTTAAGAAAATAGAACAATTATTCATTATAGCATTGTCTGATTTGACTTCAATTTAATTTTTGAAGTTCATTTGATGAACTGTAAAATATTTTTAAAATTTTTCTGATGTATTCTTTTAAAAAAAAATAATCATATTTCACACTATTACTGTTATCTATTATTCGAATATAATTTAAATTTACTATTTCGCGTATACGAGATAGTCAAATGATGTTTTTTACGGTTTGAACACAACCAGAGTTAAGAAAATGTAATAACTAATAGCGTTAACGATTGTTTCGATTTAATTTTTAGATATAATTTGATTAACCCTAAATGATTTTTAAAAATATTTTGATGGATTGTGTTTAAAAAAAATAGTCATATCTCACTCAATTACGGTTATCTATTATTCAAATTTATTTTAAAATGAATATTTAGGTTATACAAGATGACCCAAATGATCCTTTTTAATTTTTTGGACATAACCAGAGTTAACAAAATAGAACAATTAATCATTATAGCATTGTCTGATTTGACTTCAATTTAATTTTTGAAGTTCATTTGATGTACTGTAAATTATTTTTAAAATTTTTCTGATGTATTCTTTTTTAAAAAAATAGTCATATTTCACACTATTACTGTTATCTATTATTCGAATATAATTTAAATTTACTATTTCGCATATACGAAATAGCCAAATGATGTTTTTTACGGTTTGAACACAACCAGAGTTAAGAAAATATAATAACTAATAGCGTTGGCGATTGTTCTGATTTATTTCAAAATTAATATTTAGGGTATACAAGATGACCCAAATTATCCTTTTTAAGTTTTGGACATAACCTGGGTTAAGAAAATAGAACAATTAATCATTATAGCATTGTCCAATTTGACTTCAATTAATTTTTTGAAGTTCATTTGATATACTGTAAATTATTTATAAAATTTTTCTGATGTATTCTTTTTAAAAAAAATAATCATATTTCACACTATTACTTACACTGATTTACATTATTACTCACTATGATTTTTAAAAATATTTTGATGGATTGTGTTTTAAAAAAATAGTCATATCTCACCCAATTACGGTTATCTATTATTCAAATTTATTTTAAAATTCATATTTAGGTTATACAAGATCCACCCAAATGATCCTTTTTAAGTTTTGAACATAACCAGGGTTAAGAAAATAGAACAATTAATCATTATGAATTGTTTTTTAAAAAAATAATTATATCTCACTCTATTACTGATATCTATTATTCGAATATAATTTAAAATTACAATTTCGCATATACAAGATAGCAAAATGATGTTTATTTTACGGTTTGAACACAACCAGATTAAGAAAATATAATAACTAATAGCGTTAACGATTTAATTTTAAATTAATTTTTAGATATAATTTGATTAACCCTAAATGATTTTTAAAAATAGTTTTATATATTGTGTTTTAAAATAATAGTCATATCTCACTTAATTACGGTTATCTATTATTCAAATTTATTTTAAATTTAATATTTAGGTTATACAAGATGACACAAATGATCATTTTTAAATTTTGGACTTAACCAGGGTTTAGAACATAGAACAATTAATCATTATAGCATTGTCCAATTTCATTCCAATTTAATTTTTGAAGTTCATTTGATGTACTGTAAATAATTTTTTAAATTTTTCTGATGAATTGTTTTTTAAAGAAATAATTATATCTCACTCTATTACTGTTATCTATTATTCGAATATAATTTAAATTTACTATTTCGCATATACAAAATAGCCAAATGATGTTTTTTACGTTTTGAACACAACCAGAGTTAAGAAAATATAATAACTAATAGCGTTGGCGATTAGTTATTATATTATCTACTGTTATCTATTATTCGAATATAATTTAAATTTACTATTTCGCATATACGAGATAGCCAAATGATGTTTTTTACGGTTTGAACACAACCAGAGTTAAGAAAATATAATAACTAATAGCGTTGGCGATTGTTACGATTTAATTTTATTTCAATTTTTAGATATAATTTAATTAACGCTAAATGATTTTTAAAAATATTTTGATGTATTATGTTTAAAAAAAATAGTCATATCTCACTCAATTACGGTTATCTATTATTCAGATTTATTTTAAAATTAATATTTAGGTTATACAAGATGACCCAATTGATCCTTTTTAAGTTTTGGACATAACCAGAGTTAAGAAAATAGAACAATTAATCATTATAGCATTGTCTGATTTGACTCCAATTTAATTTTTGAAGTTCAATTAACGTACTGTAAATTATTTTTTAAATCGTTCTTATGTATTGTTTTTTAAAAAAATAATTATATCTCACTCTATTATGGTTATCTTTTATTCAAATTTATTTCAAAATTAATATTTAGGTTATACAAGATGACCCAAATGATCCTTTTTAAGTTTTTGACATAACCAGGGTTAAGAAAATAGAACAATTATTCATTATAGCATTGTCTGATTTGACTTCAATTTAATTTTTGAAGTTCATTTGATGAACTGTAAAATATTTTTAAAATTTTTCTGATGTATTCTTTTAAAAAAAAATAATCATATTTCACACTATTACTGTTATCTATTATTCGAATATAATTTAAATTTACTATTTCGCGTATACGAGATAGTCAAATGATGTTTTTTACGGTTTGAACACAACCAGAGTTAAGAAAATGTAATAACTAATAGCGTTAACGATTGTTTCGATTTAATTTTTAGATATAATTTGATTAACCCTAAATGATTTTTAAAAATATTTTGATGGATTGTGTTTAAAAAAAATAGTCATATCTCACTCAATTACGGTTATCTATTATTCAAATTTATTTTAAAATGAATATTTAGGTTATACAAGATGACCCAAATGATCCTTTTTAATTTTTTGGACATAACCAGAGTTAACAAAATAGAACAATTAATCATTATAGCATTGTCTGATTTGACTTCAATTTAATTTTTGAAGTTCATTTGATGTACTGTAAATTATTTTTAAAATTTTTCTGATGTATTCTTTTTAAAAAGAAATAGTCATATTTCACACTATTACTGTTATCTATTATTCGAATATAATTTAAATTTACTATTTCGCATATACGAAATAGCCAAATGATGTTTTTTACGGTTTGAACACAACCAGAGTTAAGAAAATATAATAACTAATAGCGTTGGCGATTGTTCTGATTTATTTCAAAATTAATATTTAGGGTATACAAGATGACCCAAATTATCCTTTTTAAGTTTTGGACATAACCTGGGTTAAGAAAATAGAACAATTAATCATTATAGCATTGTCCAATTTGACTTCAATTTAATTTTTGAAGTTCATTTGATGTACTGTAAATTATTTATAAAATTTTTCTGATGTATTCTTTTTAAAAAAAATAATCATATTTCACACTATTACTGTTATCTATTATTCGAATATAATTTAAATTTACTATTTCGCGTATACGAGATAGTCAAATGATATTTTTTACGGTTTGAACACAACCAGAGTTAAGAAAATATAACTAATAGCGTTGGCGATTGTTCCGATTTAATTTTAATTCAATTTTTAGATATAATTTGATTAACCCTAAATGATTTTTAAAAATAGTTTTATGTATTGTGTTTTAAAAAAATAGTCATATCTCACTCAGTTACGGTTATCTATTATTCATATTTATTTTAAAATTAATATTTAGGTTATACAAGATGACACAAATGATCATTTTTAAATTTTGGACTTAACCAGGGTTTAGAACATAGAACAATTAATCATTATAGCATTGTCCGATTTGTTTCCAATTTAATTTTTGAAGTTCATTTAATGTACTGTAAATTATTTTTGAAATTTTTCTTATGAATTGTTTTTAGAAAAAATAATCATATTTCACACTATTACTGTTATCTATTATTCGAATATAATTTAAATTTACTATTTCGCATATACAAGATAGCCAAATGATTTTTTTTACGGTTTGAACACAACCAGAGTTAAGAAAATATAATAAACTAATAGCGTTGGCGATTGTTCCGATTTAATTTTAATTCAATTTTTAGATATAATTTGATTAACCCTAAATGATTTTTAAAAATAGTTTTATATATTGTGTTTTAAAATAATAGTCATATCTCACTTAATTACGGTTATCTATTATTCAAATTTATTTTAAATTTAATATTTAGGTTATACAAGATGACACAAATGATCATTTTTAAATTTTGGACTTAACCAGGGTTTAGAACATAGAACAATTAATCATTATAGCATTGTCCGATTTGATTCCAATTTAATTTTTGAAGTTCATTTGATGTACAGTAAATTATTTTTAAAATTTTTCTTATGAATTGTTTTTAAAAAAAATAGTTATATCTCACTCTATTACGGTTATCTATTATTGAAATTTATTTTAAAATGAATATTAAGGTTATACAAGATGACCCAAATGGTCCTTTTTAAGTTTTGGACATGACCAGGGTTAAGAAAATAGAACAATTAATCATTATAGCATTGTCCGATTTGATTCCAATTTAATTTTTGAAGTTCATTTGATGTACTGTAAATTATTTTTGAAATTTTTCTTATGAATTGTTTTTTAAAAAAATATTCATATCTCACTCTATTACATTATTCGAATATAATTTATATTTACTATTTCGCATATACAAGATAGCAAAATGATGTTTTTTACGGTTTGAACACAACCAGAATTAAGAAAATATAATAACTAATAGCGTTAACGATTGTTCCGATTTAATTTTAAATTAATTTTTAGATATAATTTGATTAACCCTAAATGATTTTTAAAAATATTTTGATGTATTGTGTTAAAAAAAAAATAGTCATATCTCACTCAATTACGATTATCTATTATTCAAATTTATTTTAAAATGAATATTTAGGTTATACAAGATGACCCAAATGATCCTTTTTAAGTTTTGGACATAACCAGAGTTAACAAAATAGAACAATTAATCATTATAGCATTGTCCGATTTCATTCCAATTTAATTTTTGAAGTTCATTTGATGTACTGTAAATTATTTTTAAAATTTTTATGAATTGTTTTTTAAAAAAATAATCATATTTCACACTATTACTGTTATCTATTATTCGAATATAATTTAAATTTACTATTTCGCATATAAGAGGTAGCCAAATGATGTTTTTTACGGTTTGAACACAACCAGAGTTAAGAAAATGTAATAGCTAATAGCGTTAACGATTGTTTTGATTTAATTTTTAGATATAATTTGATTAACCCTAAATGATTTTTAAAAATATTTTGATGGATTGTGTTTTAAAAAAATAGTCATATCTCACCCAATTACGGTTATCTATTATTCAAATTTATTTTAAAATTCATATTTAGGTTATACAAGATCCACCCAAATGATCCTTTTTAAGTTTTGAACATAACCAGGGTTAAGAAAATAGAACAATTAATCATTATGAATTGCTTTTTAAAAAAATAATTATATCTCACTCTATTACTGATATCTATTATTCGAATATAATTTAAATTTACAATTTCGCATATACAAGATAGCAAAATGATGTTTTTTTACGGTTTGAACACAACCAGATTAAGAAAATATAATAACTAATAGCGTTAACGATTTAATTTTAAATTAATTTTTAGATATAATTTGATTAACCCTAAATGATTTTTAAAAATATTTTGATGGATTGTGTTTTAAAAAAATAGTCATATCTCACCCAATTACGGTTATCTATTATTCAAATTTATTTTAAAATTCATATTTAGGTTATACAAGATCCACCCAAATGATCCTTTTTAAGTTTTGAACATAACCAGGGTTAAGAAAATAGAACAATTAATCATTATGAATTGCTTTTTAAAAAAATAATTATATCTCACTCTATTACTGTTATCTAATATTCGAATATAATTTAAATTTACTATTTCGCATATACAAGATAGTCAAATGATGTTTTTTACGGTTTGAACACAACCAGAGTTAAGAAAATGTAATAACTAATAGCGTTAACGATTGTTCCGATTTAATTTTCAGATATAATTTGATTAACCCTAAATGATTTTTAAAAATATTTTAATGTATTGTGTTTAAAAAAAATAGTCATATCTCACTTAATTACGGTTATCTATTATTCAAATTTATTTTAAATTTAATATTTAGGTTATACAAGATGACACAAATGATCATTTTTAAATTTTGGACTTAACCAGGGTTTAGAACATAGAACAATTAATCATTATAGCATTGTCCGATTTCATTCCAATTTAATTTTTGAAGTTCATTTGATGTACTGTAAATAATTTTTTAAATTTTTCTGATGAATTGTTTTTTAAAGAAATAATTATATCTCACTCTATTACTGTTATCTATTATTCGAATATAATTTAAATTTACTATTTCGCATATACGAGATAGCCAAATGATGTTTTTTACGGTTTGAACACAACCAGAGTTAAGAAAATATAATAACTAATAGCGTTGGCGATTGTTCCGATTTAATTTTAATTCAATTTTTAGATATAATTTGATTAACGCTAAATGAATTTTAAAAATATTTTGATGTATTATGTTTAAAAAAAATAGTCATATCTCACTCAATTACGGTTATCTATTATTCAGTTTTATTTTAAAATTAATATTTAGGTTATACAAGATGACCCAATTGATCCTTTTTAAGTTTTGGACATAACCAGAGTTAAGAAAATAGAACAATTAATCATTATAGCGTTGTCTGATTTGACTTTAATTTAATTTTTGAAGTTCAATTAACGTACTGTAAATTATTTTTTAAATCGTTCTTATGAATTGTTTTTTAAAAAAATAATTATATCTCACTCTATTATGGTTATCTTTTATTCAAATTTATTTCAAAATTAATATTTAGGTTATACAAGATAACCCAAATGATCCTTTTTAAGTTTTTGACATAACCAGGGTTAAGAAAATAGAACAATTATTCATTATAGCATTGTCTGATTTGACTTCAATTTAATTTTTGAAGTTCATTTGACGTACTGTAAAATATTTTTAAAGTTTTTCTGATGTATTCTTTTTAAAAAAAATAATCATATTTCACACTATTACTGTTATCTATTATTCGAATATAATTTAAATTTACTATTTCGCGTATACGAGATAGTCAAATGATGTTTTTTACGGTTTGAACACAACCAGAGTTAAGAAAATGTAATAACTAATAGCGTTGGCGATTGTTCTGATTTAATTTTAAATTAATTTTTGATATAATTTGATTAACCCTAAATAATTTTTAAAAATATTTTGATATATTGTGTTTTAAAAAAATAGTCATATCTCACTCAATTACGGTTATCTATTATTCAAATGTATTTTAAAATGTATATTTAGGTTATACAAGATGACCCAAATGATCCTTTTTAAGTTTTGGACATAACCAGAGTTAACAAAATAGAACAATTATTCATTATAGCATTGTCTCATTTGACTCCAATTTAATTTTTGAAGTTCAGTTAACGTACTATAAATTATTTTTTAAATCGTTCTTATGAGTTGTTTTTTAAAAAAATAATTATATCTCACTCTATTATGGTTATCTTTTATTCAAATTTATTTCAAAATTAATATTTAGGGTATACAAGATGACCCAAATTATCCTTTTTAAGTTTTGGACATAACCTGGGTTAAGAAAATAGAACAATTAATCATTATAGCATTGTCCAATTTGACTTCAATTTAATTTTTGAAGTTCATTTGATGTACTGTAAATTATTTTTAAAATTTTTCTGATGTATTCTTTTTAAAAAAAATAATCATATTTCACACTATTACTGTTATCTATTATTCGAATATAATTTAAATTTACTATTTCGCGTATACGAGATAGTCAAATGATATTTTTTACGGTTTGAACACAACCAGAGTTAAGAAAATGTAATAACTAATAGCGTTAACGATTGTTTCGATTTAATTTTTAGATCCAATTTGATTAACCCTAAATGATTTTTAAAAATATTTTGATCGATTGTGTTTAAAAAAAATAGTCATATCTCACCCAATTACGGTTATCTATTATTCAAATTTATTTTAAAATTCATATTTAGGTTATACAAGATCACCCAAATGATCCTTTTTAAGTTGTGAACATAACCAGGGTTAAGAAAATAGAACAATTAATCATTATAGCATTGTCCGATTTCATTCCAATTTAATTTTTGAAGTTCATTTGATGTACTGTAAATAATTTTTTAAATTTTTCTGATGAGTTGTTTTTTAAAAAAATAATTATATCTCACTCTATTACTGTTATCTATTATTCGAATATAATTTAAATTTACTATTTCGCATATACAAAATAGCCAAATGATGTTTTTTACGTTTTGAACACAACCAGAGTTAAGAAAATATAATAACTAATATCGTTAACGATTGTTCCGATTTAATTTTAAATTAATTTTTAGATATAATTTGATTAACGCTAAATAATTTTTAAAAATATTTTGATATATTGTGTTTAAAAAAAATAGTCATATCTCACTCAATTACGGTTATCTACTATTCAAATTTATTTTAAAATGAATATTTAGGTTATCCAAGATGACCCAAATGATCCTTTTTAAGTTTTAGACATAACCAGAGTTAACAAAATAGAACAATTAATCATTATAGCATTGTCTGATTTGACTTCAATTTAATTTTTGAAGTTCATTTGATGTACTGTAAATTATTTTTAAAATTTTTCTGATGTATTGTTTTTAAAAAAAATAATCATATTTCACACTATTACTGTTATCTATTATTCGAATATAATTTAAATTTACTATTTCGCATATACGAGATAGCCAAATGATGTTTTTTTCGGTTTGAACACAACCAGAGTTAAGAAAATATAATAACTAATAGCGTTGGCGATTGTTCCGATTTAATTTTAATTTAATTTCTAGATATAATTTGATTAAACCTAAATGATTTTTAAAAATAGTTTTATGGATTGTGTTTTAAAAAAATTGTCATATCTCACTCAATTACAGTTATCCATTATTCAAATTTATTTTAAAATGAATATTTAGGTTATACAAGATGACCCAAATGATCCTTTTTAAGTTTTGGACATAACCAGAGTTAACAAAATAGAACAATTAATCATTATAGCATTGTCTCATTTGACTCCAATTTAATTTTTGAAGTTCAGTTAACGTACTGTAAATTATTTTTTAAATCGTTCTTATGAGTTGTTTTTTAAAAAAAATATTATATCTCACTCTATTATGGTTATCTTTTATTCAAATTTATTTCAAAATTAATATTTAGGTTATACAAGATAACCCAAATGATCCTTTTTAAGTTTTGGACATAACCAGGGTTAAGAAAATAGAACAATTAATCATTATAGCATTGTCTGATTTGACTCCAATTTAATTTTTGAAGTTCATTTGATGTACTTTAAAATATTTTAGAAGAAAATAGAACAATTATTCATTATAGCATTGTCTGATTTGACTTCAATTTAATTTTTGAAGTTCATTTGATGTACTGTAAAATATTTTTAAAATTTTTCTGATGTATTCTTTTTAAAAAAAATAATCATATTTCACACTATTACTGTTATATATTATTCGAATATATATTTTAAATTTACTATTTCGTGTATACGAGATAGTCAAATGATGTTTTTTACGGTTTGAACACAACCAGAGTTAAGAAAATGTAATAACTAATAGCGTTAACGATTGTTTCGATTTAATTTTTAGATATAATTTGATTAACCCTAAATGATTTTTAAAAATATTTTGATGGATTGTGTTTAAAAAAAATAGTCATATCTCACCCAATTACGGTTATCTATTATTCAAATTTATTTTAAAATTCATATTTAGGTTATACAAGATCACCCAAATGATCCTTTTTAAGTTTTGAACATAACCAGGGTTAAGAAAATAGAACAATTAATCATTATAGCGTTGGCGATTGTTCCGATTTAATTTTAAATTAATTTTTAGATATAATTTGATTAACCCTAAATAATTTTTAAAAATATTTTGATATATTGTGTTTTAAAAAAATTGTCATATCTCACTCAATTACGGTTATCTATTATTCAAATTTATTTTAAAATGAATATTTAGGTTATACAAGATTACCCAAATGATCCTTTTTAAGTTTTGGACATAACCAGAGTAAACAAAATAGAACAATTAATCATTATAGCATTGTCTCATTTGACTCCAATTTAATTTTTGAAGTTCAGGTAACGTACTGTAAATTATTTTTTAAATCGTTCTTATGAGTTGTTTTTTAAAAAAATAATTATATCTCACTCTATTATGGTTATCTTTTATTCAAATTTATTTCAAAATTAATATTTAGGTTATACAAGATAACCCAAATGATCCTTTTTAAGTTTTGGACATAACCAGGGTTAAGAAAATAGAACAATTAATCATTATAGCATTGTCCAATTTGACTTCAATTTAATTTTTGAAGTTTGATGGATTGTGTTTAAAAAAAATAGTCATATCTCACCCAATTACGGTTATCTATTATTCAAATTTATTTTAAAATCCATATTTAGGTTATACAAGATCACCCAAATGATCCTTTTTAAGTTTTGAACATAACCAGGGTTAAGAAAATAGAACAATTAATCATTATATCATTGTCCGATTTCATTCCAATTTAATTTTTGAAGTTCATTTGATGTACTGTAAATAATTTTTTAAATTTTTCTGATGAATTGTTTTTTAAAAAAATAATTATATCTCACTCTATTACTGTTATCTATTATTCGAATATAATTTAAATTTACTATTTCGCATATACAAAATAGCCAAATGATGTTTTTTACGTTTTGAACACAACCAGAGTTAAGAAAATATAATAACTAATAGCGTTGGCGATTGTTCCGATTTAATTTTAAATTAATTTTTAGATATAATTTGATTAACCCTAAATAATTTTTAAAAATATTTTGATATATTGTGTTTTAAAAAAATTGTCATATCTCACTCAATTACGGTTATCTATTATTCAAATTTATTTTAAAATGAATATTTAGGTTATACAAGATGACCCAAATGATCCTTTTTAAGTTTTGGACATAACCAGAGTAAACAAAATAGAACAATTATTCATTATAGCATTGTCTCATTTGACTCCAATTTAATTTTTGAAGTTCAGTTAACGTACTGTAAATTATTTTTTAAATCGTTCTTATGAGTTGTTCTTTAAAAAAATAATTATATCTCACTCTATTATGGTTATCTTTTATTCAAATTTATTTCAAAATTAATATTTAGGTTATACAAGATGACCCAAATGATCCTTTTTAAGTTTTTGACATAACCAGGGTTAAGAAAATAGAACAATTATTCATTATAGCATTGTCTGATTTGACTTCAATTTAATTTTTGAAGTTCATTTGATGTACTGTAAAATATTTTTAAAATCGTTCTTATGAGTTGTTTTTTAAAAAAATAATTATATCTCACTCTATTATGGTTATCTTTTATTCAAATTTATTTCAAAATTAATATTTAGGTTATACAAGATGACCCAAATGATCCTTTTTAAGTTTTTGACATAACCAGGGTTAAGAAAATAGAACAATTATTCATTATAGCATTGTCTGATTTGACTTCAATTTAATTTTTGAAGTTCATTTGATGTACTGTAAAATATTTTTAAAATTTTTCTGATGTATTCTTTTTAAAAAAAATAATCATATTTCACACTATTACTGTTATCTATTATTCGAATATAATTTAAATTTACTATTTCGCGTATACGAGATAGTCAAATGATGTTTTTTACGGTTTGAACACAACCAGAGTTAAGAAAATGTAATAACTAATAGCGTTGGCGATTGTTCTGATTTAATTTTAAATTAATTTTTGATATAATTTGATTAACTCTAAATAATTTTTAAAAATATTTTGATATATTGTGTTTTAAAAAAATAGTCATATCTCACTCAATTACGGTTATCTATTATTCAAATGTATTTTAAAATGTATATTTAGGTTATACAAGATGACCCAAATGATCCTTTTTAAGTTTTGGACATAACCAGAGTTAACAAAATAGATTAATTATTCATTGCATTGTCTCATTTGACTCCAATTTAATTTTTGAAGTTCAGTTAACGTACTATAAATTATTTTTTAAATCGTTCTTATGAGTTGTTTTTTAAAAAAATAATTATATCTCACTCTATTATGGTTATCTTTTATTCAAATTTATTTCAAAATTAATATTTAGGGTATACAAGATGACCCAAATTATCCTTTTTAAGTTTTGGACATAACCTGGGTTAAGAAAATAGAACAATTAATCATTATAGCATTGTCCAATTTGACTTCAATTTAATTTTTGAAGTTCATTTGATGTACTGTAAATTATTTTTAAAATTTTTCTGATGTATTCTTTTTAAAAAAAATAATCATATTTCACACTATTACTGTTATCTATTATTCGAATATAATTTAAATTTACTATTTCGCGTATACGAGATAGTCAAATGATATTTTTTACGGTTTGAACACAACCAGAGTTAAGAAAATGTAATAACTAATAGCGTTAACGATTGTTTCGATTTAATTTTTAGATATAATTTGATTAACCCTAAATGATTTTTAAAAATATTTTGATGGATTGTGTTTAAAAAAAATAGTCATATCTCACCCAATTACGGTTATCTATTATTCAAATTTATTTTAAAATTCATATTTAGGTTATACAAGATCACCCAAATGATCCTTTTTAAGTTTTGAACATAACCAGGGTTAAGAAAATAGAACAATTAATCATTATAGCGTTGGCGATTGTTCCGATTTAATTTTAAATTAATTTTTAGATATAATTTGATTAACCCTAAATAATTTTTAAAAATATTTTGATATATTGTGTTTTAAAAAAATTGTCATATCTCACTCAATTACGGTTATCTATTATTCAAATTTATTTTAAAATGAATATTTAGGTTATACAAGATTACCCAAATGATCCTTTTTAAGTTTTGGACATAACCAGAGTAAACAAAATAGAACAATTAATCATTATAGCATTGTCTCATTTGACTCCAATTTAATTTTTGAAGTTCAGTTAACGTACTGTAAATTATTTTTTAAATCGTTCTTATGAGTTGTTTTTTAAAAAAATAATTATATCTCACTCTATTATGGTTATCTTTTATTCAAATTTATTTCAAAATTAATATTTAGGTTATACAAGATAACCCAAATGATCCTTTTTAAGTTTTGGACATAACCAGGGTTAAGAAAATAGAACAATTAATCATTATAGCATTGTCCAATTTGACTTCAATTTAATTTTTGAAGTTTGATGGATTGTGTTTAAAAAAAATAGTCATATCTCACCCAATTACGGTTATCTATTATTCAAATTTATTTTAAAATCCATATTTAGGTTATACAAGATCACCCAAATGATCCTTTTTAAGTTTTGAACATAACCAGGGTTAAGAAAATAGAACAATTAATCATTATATCATTGTCCGATTTCATTCCAATTTAATTTTTGAAGTTCATTTGATGTACTGTAAATAATTTTTTAAATTTTTCTGATGAATTGTTTTTTAAAAAAATAATTATATCTCACTCTATTACTGTTATCTATTATTCGAATATAATTTAAATTTACTATTTCGCATATACAAAATAGCCAAATGATGTTTTTTACGTTTTGAACACAACCAGAGTTAAGAAAATATAATAACTAATAGCGTTGGCGATTGTTCCGATTTAATTTTAAATTAATTTTTAGATATAATTTGATTAACCCTAAATAATTTTTAAAAATATTTTGATATATTGTGTTTTAAAAAAATTGTCATATCTCACTCAATTACGGTTATCTATTATTCAAATTTATTTTAAAATGAATATTTAGGTTATACAAGATGACCCAAATGATCCTTTTTAAGTTTTGGACATAACCAGAGTAAACAAAATAGAACAATTATTCATTATAGCATTGTCTCATTTGACTCCAATTTAATTTTTGAAGTTCAGTTAACGTACTGTAAATTATTTTTTAAATCGTTCTTATGAGTTGTTTTTTAAAAAAATAATTATATCTCACTCTATTATGGTTATCTTTTATTCAAATTTATTTCAAAATTAATATTTAGGTTATACAAGATGACCCAAATGATCCTTTTTAAGTTTTTGACATAACCAGGGTTAAGAAAATAGAACAATTATTCATTATAGCATTGTCTGATTTGACTTCAATTTAATTTTTGAAGTTCATTTGATGTACTGTAAAATATTTTTAAAATCGTTCTTATGAGTTGTTTTTTAAAAAAATAATTATATCTCACTCTATTATGGTTATCTTTTATTCAAATTTATTTCAAAATTAATATTTAGGTTATACAAGATGACCCAAATGATCCTTTTTAAGTTTTTGACATAACCAGGGTTAAGAAAATAGAACAATTATTCATTATAGCATTGTCTGATTTGACTTCAATTTAATTTTTGAAGTTCATTTGATGTACTGTAAAATATTTTTAAAATTTTTCTGATGTATTCTTTTTAAAAAAAATAATCATATTTCACACTATTACTGTTATCTATTATTCGAATATAATTTAAATTTACTATTTCGCGTATACGAGATAGTCAAATGATATTTTTTACGGTTTGAACACAACCAGAGTTAAGAAAATGTAATAACTAATAGCGTTAACGATTGTTTCGATTTAATTTTTAGATATAATTTGATTAACCCTAAATGATTTTTAAAAATATTTTGATGGATTGTGTTTAAAAAAAATAGTCATATCTCACCCAATTACGGTTATCTATTATTCAAATTTATTTTAAAATTCATATTTAGGTTATACAAGATCACCCAAATGATCCTTTTTAAGTTTTGAACATAACCAGGGTTAAGAAAATAGAACAATTAATCATTATAGCGTTGGCGATTGTTCCGATTTAATTTTAAATTAATTTTTAGATATAATTTGATTAACCCTAAATAATTTTTAAAAATATTTTGATATATTGTGTTTTAAAAAAATTGTCATATCTCACTCAATTACGGTTATCTATTATTCAAATTTATTTTAAAATGAATATTTAGGTTATACAAGATTACCCAAATGATCCTTTTTAAGTTTTGGACATAACCAGAGTAAACAAAATAGAACAATTAATCATTATAGCATTGTCTCATTTGACTCCAATTTAATTTTTGAAGTTCAGTTAACGTACTGTAAATTATTTTTTAAATCGTTCTTATGAGTTATTTTTTAAAAAAATAATTATATCTCACTCTATTATGGTTATCTTTTATTCAAATTTATTTCAAAATTAATATTTAGGTTATACAAGATGACCCAAATGATCCTTTTTAAGTTTTTGACATAACCAGGGTTAAGAAAATAGAACAATTATTCATTATAGCATTGTCCAATTTGACTTCAATTTAATTTTTGAAGTTCATTTCATGTATTGTAAATTATTTTTAAAATTTTTCTGATGTATTCTTTTTAAAAAAAATAATCATATTTCACACTATTACTGTTATCTATTATTCGAATATAATTTAAATTTACTATTTCGCGTATACGAGATAGTCAAATGATATTTTTTACGGTTTGAACACAACCAGAGTTAAGAAAATGTAATAACTAATAGCGTTAACGATTGTTTCGATTTAATTTTTAGATCCAATTTGATTAACCCTAAATGATTTTTAAAAATATTTTGATCGATTGTGTTTAAAAAAAATAGTCATATCTCACCCAATTACGGTTATCTATTATTCAAATTTATTTTAAAATTCATATTTAGGTTATACAAGATCACCCAAATGATCCTTTTTAAGTTGTGAACATAACCAGGGTTAAGAAAATAGAACAATTAATCATTATAGCATTGTCCGATTTCATTCCAATTTAATTTTTGAAGTTCATTTGATGTACTGTAAATAATTTTTTAAATTTTTCTGATGAGTTGTTTTTTAAAAAAATAATTATATCTCACTCTATTACTGTTATCTATTATTCGAATATAATTTAAATTTACTATTTCGCATATACAAAATAGCCAAATGATGTTTTTTACGTTTTGAACACAACCAGAGTTAAGAAAATATAATAACTAATATCGTTAACGATTGTTCCGATTTAATTTTAAATTAATTTTTAGATATAATTTGATTAACCCTAAATAATTTTTAAAAATATTTTGATATATTGTGTTTAAAAAAAATAGTCATATCTCACTCAATTACGGTTATCTATTATTCAAATTTATTTTAAAATGAATATTTAGGTTATCCAAGATGACCCAAATGATCCTTTTTAAGTTTTAGACATAACCAGAGTTAACAAAATAGAACAATTAATCATTATAGCATTGTCTGATTTGACTTCAATTTAATTTTTGAAGTTCATTTGATGTACTGTAAATTATTTTTAAAATTTTTCTGATGTATTGTTTTTAAAAAAAATAATCATATTTCACACTATTACTGTTATCTATTATTCGAATATAATTTAAATTTACTATTTCGCATATACGAGATAGCCAAATGATGTTTTTTTCGGTTTGAACACAACCAGAGTTAAGAAAATATAATAACTAATAGCGTTGGCGATTGTTCCGATTTAATTTTAATTTAATTTCTAGATATAATTTGATTAAACCTAAATGATTTTTAAAAATAGTTTTATGGATTGTGTTTTAAAAAAATTGTCATATCTCACTCAATTACAGTTATCCATTATTCAAATTTATTTTAAAATGAATATTTAGGTTATACAAGATGACCCAAATGATCCTTTTTAAGTTTTGGACATAACCAGAGTTAACAAAATAGAACAATTAATCATTATAGCATTGTCTCATTTGACTCCAATTTAATTTTTGAAGTTCAGTTAACGTACTGTAAATTATTTTTTAAATCGTTCTTATGAGTTGTTTTTTAAAAAAAATATTATATCTCACTCTATTATGGTTATCTTTTATTCAAATTTATTTCAAAATTAATATTTAGGTTATACAAGATAACCCAAATGATCCTTTTTAAGTTTTGGACATAACCAGGGTTAAGAAAATAGAACAATTAATCATTATAGCATTGTCTGATTTGACTCCAATTTAATTTTTGAAGTTCATTTGATGTACTTTAAAATATTTTAGAAGAAAATAGAACAATTATTCATTATAGCATTGTCTGATTTGACTTCAATTTAATTTTTGAAGTTCATTTGATGTACTGTAAAATATTTTTAAAATTTTTCTGATGTATTCTTTTTAAAAAAAATAATCATATTTCACACTATTACTGTTATATATTATTCGAATATATATTTTAAATTTACTATTTCGTGTATACGAGATAGTCAAATGATGTTTTTTACGGTTTGAACACAACCAGAGTTAAGAAAATGTAATAACTAATAGCGTTAACGATTGTTTCGATTTAATTTTTAGATATAATTTGATTAACCCTAAATGATTTTTAAAAATATTTTGATGGATTGTGTTTAAAAAAAATAGTCATATCTCACCCAATTACGGTTATCTATTATTCAAATTTATTTTAAAATTCATATTTAGGTTATACAAGATCACCCAAATGATCCTTTTTAAGTTTTGAACATAACCAGGGTTAAGAAAATAGAACAATTAATCATTATAGCGTTGGCGATTGTTCCGATTTAATTTTAAATTAATTTTTAGATATAATTTGATTAACCCTAAATAATTTTTAAAAATATTTTGATATATTGTGTTTTAAAAAAATTGTCATATCTCACTCAATTACGGTTATCTATTATTCAAATTTATTTTAAAATGAATATTTAGGTTATACAAGATTACCCAAATGATCCTTTTTAAGTTTTGGACATAACCAGAGTAAACAAAATAGAACAATTAATCATTATAGCATTGTCTCATTTGACTCCAATTTAATTTTTGAAGTTCAGGTAACGTACTGTAAATTATTTTTTAAATCGTTCTTATGAGTTGTTTTTTAAAAAAATAATTATATCTCACTCTATTATGGTTATCTTTTATTCAAATTTATTTCAAAATTAATATTTAGGTTATACAAGATAACCCAAATGATCCTTTTTAAGTTTTGGACATAACCAGGGTTAAGAAAATAGAACAATTAATCATTATAGCATTGTCCAATTTGACTTCAATTTAATTTTTGAAGTTTGATGGATTGTGTTTAAAAAAAATAGTCATATCTCACCCAATTACGGTTATCTATTATTCAAATTTATTTTAAAATCCATATTTAGGTTATACAAGATCACCCAAATGATCCTTTTTAAGTTTTGAACATAACCAGGGTTAAGAAAATAGAACAATTAATCATTATATCATTGTCCGATTTCATTCCAATTTAATTTTTGAAGTTCATTTGATGTACTGTAAATAATTTTTTAAATTTTTCTGATGAATTGTTTTTTAAAAAAATAATTATATCTCACTCTATTACTGTTATCTATTATTCGAATATAATTTAAATTTACTATTTCGCATATACAAAATAGCCAAATGATGTTTTTTACGTTTTGAACACAACCAGAGTTAAGAAAATATAATAACTAATAGCGTTGGCGATTGTTCCGATTTAATTTTAAATTAATTTTTAGATATAATTTGATTAACCCTAAATAATTTTTAAAAATATTTTGATATATTGTGTTTTAAAAAAATTGTCATATCTCACTCAATTACGGTTATCTATTATTCAAATTTATTTTAAAATGAATATTTAGGTTATACAAGATGACCCAAATGATCCTTTTTAAGTTTTGGACATAACCAGAGTAAACAAAATAGAACAATTATTCATTATAGCATTGTCTCATTTGACTCCAATTTAATTTTTGAAGTTCAGTTAACGTACTGTAAATTATTTTTTAAATCGTTCTTATGAGTTGTTCTTTAAAAAAATAATTATATCTCACTCTATTATGGTTATCTTTTATTCAAATTTATTTCAAAATTAATATTTAGGTTATACAAGATGACCCAAATGATCCTTTTTAAGTTTTTGACATAACCAGGGTTAAGAAAATAGAACAATTATTCATTATAGCATTGTCTGATTTGACTTCAATTTAATTTTTGAAGTTCATTTGATGTACTGTAAAATATTTTTAAAATCGTTCTTATGAGTTGTTTTTTAAAAAAATAATTATATCTCACTCTATTATGGTTATCTTTTATTCAAATTTATTTCAAAATTAATATTTAGGTTATACAAGATGACCCAAATGATCCTTTTTAAGTTTTTGACATAACCAGGGTTAAGAAAATAGAACAATTATTCATTATAGCATTGTCTGATTTGACTTCAATTTAATTTTTGAAGTTCATTTGATGTACTGTAAAATATTTTTAAAATTTTTCTGATGTATTCTTTTTAAAAAAAATAATCATATTTCACACTATTACTGTTATCTATTATTCGAATATAATTTAAATTTACTATTTCGCGTATACGAGATAGTCAAATGATGTTTTTTACGGTTTGAACACAACCAGAGTTAAGAAAATGTAATAACTAATAGCGTTGGCGATTGTTCTGATTTAATTTTAAATTAATTTTTGATATAATTTGATTAACTCTAAATAATTTTTAAAAATATTTTGATATATTGTGTTTTAAAAAAATAGTCATATCTCACTCAATTACGGTTATCTATTATTCAAATGTATTTTAAAATGTATATTTAGGTTATACAAGATGACCCAAATGATCCTTTTTAAGTTTTGGACATAACCAGAGTTAACAAAATAGATTAATTATTCATTGCATTGTCTCATTTGACTCCAATTTAATTTTTGAAGTTCAGTTAACGTACTATAAATTATTTTTTAAATCGTTCTTATGAGTTGTTTTTTAAAAAAATAATTATATCTCACTCTATTATGGTTATCTTTTATTCAAATTTATTTCAAAATTAATATTTAGGGTATACAAGATGACCCAAATTATCCTTTTTAAGTTTTGGACATAACCTGGGTTAAGAAAATAGAACAATTAATCATTATAGCATTGTCCAATTTGACTTCAATTTAATTTTTGAAGTTCATTTGATGTACTGTAAATTATTTTTAAAATTTTTCTGATGTATTCTTTTTAAAAAAAATAATCATATTTCACACTATTACTGTTATCTATTATTCGAATATAATTTAAATTTACTATTTCGCGTATACGAGATAGTCAAATGATATTTTTTACGGTTTGAACACAACCAGAGTTAAGAAAATGTAATAACTAATAGCGTTAACGATTGTTTCGATTTAATTTTTAGATATAATTTGATTAACCCTAAATGATTTTTAAAAATATTTTGATGGATTGTGTTTAAAAAAAATAGTCATATCTCACCCAATTACGGTTATCTATTATTCAAATTTATTTTAAAATTCATATTTAGGTTATACAAGATCACCCAAATGATCCTTTTTAAGTTTTGAACATAACCAGGGTTAAGAAAATAGAACAATTAATCATTATAGCGTTGGCGATTGTTCCGATTTAATTTTAAATTAATTTTTAGATATAATTTGATTAACCCTAAATAATTTTTAAAAATATTTTGATATATTGTGTTTTAAAAAAATTGTCATATCTCACTCAATTACGGTTATCTATTATTCAAATTTATTTTAAAATGAATATTTAGGTTATACAAGATTACCCAAATGATCCTTTTTAAGTTTTGGACATAACCAGAGTAAACAAAATAGAACAATTAATCATTATAGCATTGTCTCATTTGACTCCAATTTAATTTTTGAAGTTCAGTTAACGTACTGTAAATTATTTTTTAAATCGTTCTTATGAGTTGTTTTTTAAAAAAATAATTATATCTCACTCTATTATGGTTATCTTTTATTCAAATTTATTTCAAAATTAATATTTAGGTTATACAAGATAACCCAAATGATCCTTTTTAAGTTTTGGACATAACCAGGGTTAAGAAAATAGAACAATTAATCATTATAGCATTGTCCAATTTGACTTCAATTTAATTTTTGAAGTTTGATGGATTGTGTTTAAAAAAAATAGTCATATCTCACCCAATTACGGTTATCTATTATTCAAATTTATTTTAAAATCCATATTTAGGTTATACAAGATCACCCAAATGATCCTTTTTAAGTTTTGAACATAACCAGGGTTAAGAAAATAGAACAATTAATCATTATATCATTGTCCGATTTCATTCCAATTTAATTTTTGAAGTTCATTTGATGTACTGTAAATAATTTTTTAAATTTTTCTGATGAATTGTTTTTTAAAAAAATAATTATATCTCACTCTATTACTGTTATCTATTATTCGAATATAATTTAAATTTACTATTTCGCATATACAAAATAGCCAAATGATGTTTTTTACGTTTTGAACACAACCAGAGTTAAGAAAATATAATAACTAATAGCGTTGGCGATTGTTCCGATTTAATTTTAAATTAATTTTTAGATATAATTTGATTAACCCTAAATAATTTTTAAAAATATTTTGATATATTGTGTTTTAAAAAAATTGTCATATCTCACTCAATTACGGTTATCTATTATTCAAATTTATTTTAAAATGAATATTTAGGTTATACAAGATGACCCAAATGATCCTTTTTAAGTTTTGGACATAACCAGAGTAAACAAAATAGAACAATTATTCATTATAGCATTGTCTCATTTGACTCCAATTTAATTTTTGAAGTTCAGTTAACGTACTGTAAATTATTTTTTAAATCGTTCTTATGAGTTGTTTTTTAAAAAAATAATTATATCTCACTCTATTATGGTTATCTTTTATTCAAATTTATTTCAAAATTAATATTTAGGTTATACAAGATGACCCAAATGATCCTTTTTAAGTTTTTGACATAACCAGGGTTAAGAAAATAGAACAATTATTCATTATAGCATTGTCTGATTTGACTTCAATTTAATTTTTGAAGTTCATTTGATGTACTGTAAAATATTTTTAAAATCGTTCTTATGAGTTGTTTTTTAAAAAAATAATTATATCTCACTCTATTATGGTTATCTTTTATTCAAATTTATTTCAAAATTAATATTTAGGTTATACAAGATGACCCAAATGATCCTTTTTAAGTTTTTGACATAACCAGGGTTAAGAAAATAGAACAATTATTCATTATAGCATTGTCTGATTTGACTTCAATTTAATTTTTGAAGTTCATTTGATGTACTGTAAAATATTTTTAAAATTTTTCTGATGTATTCTTTTTAAAAAAAATAATCATATTTCACACTATTACTGTTATCTATTATTCGAATATAATTTAAATTTACTATTTCGCGTATACGAGATAGTCAAATGATATTTTTTACGGTTTGAACACAACCAGAGTTAAGAAAATGTAATAACTAATAGCGTTAACGATTGTTTCGATTTAATTTTTAGATATAATTTGATTAACCCTAAATGATTTTTAAAAATATTTTGATGGATTGTGTTTAAAAAAAATAGTCATATCTCACCCAATTACGGTTATCTATTATTCAAATTTATTTTAAAATTCATATTTAGGTTATACAAGATCACCCAAATGATCCTTTTTAAGTTTTGAACATAACCAGGGTTAAGAAAATAGAACAATTAATCATTATAGCGTTGGCGATTGTTCCGATTTAATTTTAAATTAATTTTTAGATATAATTTGATTAACCCTAAATAATTTTTAAAAATATTTTGATATATTGTGTTTTAAAAAAATTGTCATATCTCACTCAATTACGGTTATCTATTATTCAAATTTATTTTAAAATGAATATTTAGGTTATACAAGATTACCCAAATGATCCTTTTTAAGTTTTGGACATAACCAGAGTAAACAAAATAGAACAATTAATCATTATAGCATTGTCTCATTTGACTCCAATTTAATTTTTGAAGTTCAGTTAACGTACTGTAAATTATTTTTTAAATCGTTCTTATGAGTTATTTTTTAAAAAAATAATTATATCTCACTCTATTATGGTTATCTTTTATTCAAATTTATTTCAAAATTAATATTTAGGTTATACAAGATGACCCAAATGATCCTTTTTAAGTTTTTGACATAACCAGGGTTAAGAAAATAGAACAATTATTCATTATAGCATTGTCCAATTTGACTTCAATTTAATTTTTGAAGTTCATTTCATGTATTGTAAATTATTTTTAAAATTTTTCTGATGTATTCTTTTTAAAAAAAATAATCATATTTCACACTATTACTGTTATCTATTATTCGAATATAATTTAAATTTACTATTTCGCGTATACGAGATAGTCAAATGATATTTTTTACGGTTTGAACACAACCAGAGTTAAGAAAATGTAATAACTAATAGCGTTAACGATTGTTTCGATTTAATTTTTAGATCCAATTTGATTAACCCTAAATGATTTTTAAAAATATTTTGATCGATTGTGTTTAAAAAAAATAGTCATATCTCACCCAATTACGGTTATCTATTATTCAAATTTATTTTAAAATTCATATTTAGGTTATACAAGATCACCCAAATGATCCTTTTTAAGTTGTGAACATAACCAGGGTTAAGAAAATAGAACAATTAATCATTATAGCATTGTCCGATTTCATTCCAATTTAATTTTTGAAGTTCATTTGATGTACTGTAAATAATTTTTTAAATTTTTCTGATGAGTTGTTTTTTAAAAAAATAATTATATCTCACTCTATTACTGTTATCTATTATTCGAATATAATTTAAATTTACTATTTCGCATATACAAAATAGCCAAATGATGTTTTTTACGTTTTGAACACAACCAGAGTTAAGAAAATATAATAACTAATATCGTTAACGATTGTTCCGATTTAATTTTAAATTAATTTTTAGATATAATTTGATTAACCCTAAATAATTTTTAAAAATATTTTGATATATTGTGTTTAAAAAAAATAGTCATATCTCACTCAATTACGGTTATCTATTATTCAAATTTATTTTAAAATGAATATTTAGGTTATCCAAGATGACCCAAATGATCCTTTTTAAGTTTTAGACATAACCAGAGTTAACAAAATAGAACAATTAATCATTATAGCATTGTCTGATTTGACTTCAATTTAATTTTTGAAGTTCATTTGATGTACTGTAAATTATTTTTAAAATTTTTCTGATGTATTGTTTTTAAAAAAAATAATCATATTTCACACTATTACTGTTATCTATTATTCGAATATAATTTAAATTTACTATTTCGCATATACGAGATAGCCAAATGATGTTTTTTTCGGTTTGAACACAACCAGAGTTAAGAAAATATAATAACTAATAGCGTTGGCGATTGTTCCGATTTAATTTTAATTTAATTTCTAGATATAATTTGATTAAACCTAAATGATTTTTAAAAATAGTTTTATGGATTGTGTTTTAAAAAAATTGTCATATCTCACTCAATTACAGTTATCCATTATTCAAATTTATTTTAAAATGAATATTTAGGTTATACAAGATGACCCAAATGATCCTTTTTAAGTTTTGGACATAACCAGAGTTAACAAAATAGAACAATTAATCATTATAGCATTGTCTCATTTGACTCCAATTTAATTTTTGAAGTTCAGTTAACGTACTGTAAATTATTTTTTAAATCGTTCTTATGAGTTGTTTTTTAAAAAAAATATTATATCTCACTCTATTATGGTTATCTTTTATTCAAATTTATTTCAAAATTAATATTTAGGTTATACAAGATAACCCAAATGATCCTTTTTAAGTTTTGGACATAACCAGGGTTAAGAAAATAGAACAATTAATCATTATAGCATTGTCTGATTTGACTCCAATTTAATTTTTGAAGTTCATTTGATGTACTTTAAAATATTTTAGAAGAAAATAGAACAATTATTCATTATAGCATTGTCTGATTTGACTTCAATTTAATTTTTGAAGTTCATTTGATGTACTGTAAAATATTTTTAAAATTTTTCTGATGTATTCTTTTTAAAAAAAATAATCATATTTCACACTATTACTGTTATATATTATTCGAATATATATTTTAAATTTACTATTTCGTGTATACGAGATAGTCAAATGATGTTTTTTACGGTTTGAACACAACCAGAGTTAAGAAAATGTAATAACTAATAGCGTTAACGATTGTTTCGATTTAATTTTTAGATATAATTTGATTAACCCTAAATGATTTTTAAAAATATTTTGATGGATTGTGTTTAAAAAAAATAGTCATATCTCACCCAATTACGGTTATCTATTATTCAAATTTATTTTAAAATTCATATTTAGGTTATACAAGATCACCCAAATGATCCTTTTTAAGTTTTGAACATAACCAGGGTTAAGAAAATAGAACAATTAATCATTATAGCGTTGGCGATTGTTCCGATTTAATTTTAAATTAATTTTTAGATATAATTTGATTAACCCTAAATAATTTTTAAAAATATTTTGATATATTGTGTTTTAAAAAAATTGTCATATCTCACTCAATTACGGTTATCTATTATTCAAATTTATTTTAAAATGAATATTTAGGTTATACAAGATTACCCAAATGATCCTTTTTAAGTTTTGGACATAACCAGAGTAAACAAAATAGAACAATTAATCATTATAGCATTGTCTCATTTGACTCCAATTTAATTTTTGAAGTTCAGGTAACGTACTGTAAATTATTTTTTAAATCGTTCTTATGAGTTGTTTTTTAAAAAAATAATTATATCTCACTCTATTATGGTTATCTTTTATTCAAATTTATTTCAAAATTAATATTTAGGTTATACAAGATAACCCAAATGATCCTTTTTAAGTTTTGGACATAACCAGGGTTAAGAAAATAGAACAATTAATCATTATAGCATTGTCCAATTTGACTTCAATTTAATTTTTGAAGTTTGATGGATTGTGTTTAAAAAAAATAGTCATATCTCACCCAATTACGGTTATCTATTATTCAAATTTATTTTAAAATCCATATTTAGGTTATACAAGATCACCCAAATGATCCTTTTTAAGTTTTGAACATAACCAGGGTTAAGAAAATAGAACAATTAATCATTATATCATTGTCCGATTTCATTCCAATTTAATTTTTGAAGTTCATTTGATGTACTGTAAATAATTTTTTAAATTTTTCTGATGAATTGTTTTTTAAAAAAATAATTATATCTCACTCTATTACTGTTATCTATTATTCGAATATAATTTAAATTTACTATTTCGCATATACAAAATAGCCAAATGATGTTTTTTACGTTTTGAACACAACCAGAGTTAAGAAAATATAATAACTAATAGCGTTGGCGATTGTTCCGATTTAATTTTAAATTAATTTTTAGATATAATTTGATTAACCCTAAATAATTTTTAAAAATATTTTGATATATTGTGTTTTAAAAAAATTGTCATATCTCACTCAATTACGGTTATCTATTATTCAAATTTATTTTAAAATGAATATTTAGGTTATACAAGATGACCCAAATGATCCTTTTTAAGTTTTGGACATAACCAGAGTAAACAAAATAGAACAATTATTCATTATAGCATTGTCTCATTTGACTCCAATTTAATTTTTGAAGTTCAGTTAACGTACTGTAAATTATTTTTTAAATCGTTCTTATGAGTTGTTCTTTAAAAAAATAATTATATCTCACTCTATTATGGTTATCTTTTATTCAAATTTATTTCAAAATTAATATTTAGGTTATACAAGATGACCCAAATGATCCTTTTTAAGTTTTTGACATAACCAGGGTTAAGAAAATAGAACAATTATTCATTATAGCATTGTCTGATTTGACTTCAATTTAATTTTTGAAGTTCATTTGATGTACTGTAAAATATTTTTAAAATCGTTCTTATGAGTTGTTTTTTAAAAAAATAATTATATCTCACTCTATTATGGTTATCTTTTATTCAAATTTATTTCAAAATTAATATTTAGGTTATACAAGATGACCCAAATGATCCTTTTTAAGTTTTTGACATAACCAGGGTTAAGAAAATAGAACAATTATTCATTATAGCATTGTCTGATTTGACTTCAATTTAATTTTTGAAGTTCATTTGATGTACTGTAAAATATTTTTAAAATTTTTCTGATGTATTCTTTTTAAAAAAAATAATCATATTTCACACTATTACTGTTATCTATTATTCGAATATAATTTAAATTTACTATTTCGCGTATACGAGATAGTCAAATGATGTTTTTTACGGTTTGAACACAACCAGAGTTAAGAAAATGTAATAACTAATAGCGTTGGCGATTGTTCTGATTTAATTTTAAATTAATTTTTGATATAATTTGATTAACTCTAAATAATTTTTAAAAATATTTTGATATATTGTGTTTTAAAAAAATAGTCATATCTCACTCAATTACGGTTATCTATTATTCAAATGTATTTTAAAATGTATATTTAGGTTATACAAGATGACCCAAATGATCCTTTTTAAGTTTTGGACATAACCAGAGTTAACAAAATAGATTAATTATTCATTGCATTGTCTCATTTGACTCCAATTTAATTTTTGAAGTTCAGTTAACGTACTATAAATTATTTTTTAAATCGTTCTTATGAGTTGTTTTTTAAAAAAATAATTATATCTCACTCTATTATGGTTATCTTTTATTCAAATTTATTTCAAAATTAATATTTAGGGTATACAAGATGACCCAAATTATCCTTTTTAAGTTTTGGACATAACCTGGGTTAAGAAAATAGAACAATTAATCATTATAGCATTGTCCAATTTGACTTCAATTTAATTTTTGAAGTTCATTTGATGTACTGTAAATTATTTTTAAAATTTTTCTGATGTATTCTTTTTAAAAAAAATAATCATATTTCACACTATTACTGTTATCTATTATTCGAATATAATTTAAATTTACTATTTCGCGTATACGAGATAGTCAAATGATATTTTTTACGGTTTGAACACAACCAGAGTTAAGAAAATGTAATAACTAATAGCGTTAACGATTGTTTCGATTTAATTTTTAGATATAATTTGATTAACCCTAAATGATTTTTAAAAATATTTTGATGGATTGTGTTTAAAAAAAATAGTCATATCTCACCCAATTACGGTTATCTATTATTCAAATTTATTTTAAAATTCATATTTAGGTTATACAAGATCACCCAAATGATCCTTTTTAAGTTTTGAACATAACCAGGGTTAAGAAAATAGAACAATTAATCATTATAGCGTTGGCGATTGTTCCGATTTAATTTTAAATTAATTTTTAGATATAATTTGATTAACCCTAAATAATTTTTAAAAATATTTTGATATATTGTGTTTTAAAAAAATTGTCATATCTCACTCAATTACGGTTATCTATTATTCAAATTTATTTTAAAATGAATATTTAGGTTATACAAGATTACCCAAATGATCCTTTTTAAGTTTTGGACATAACCAGAGTAAACAAAATAGAACAATTAATCATTATAGCATTGTCTCATTTGACTCCAATTTAATTTTTGAAGTTCAGTTAACGTACTGTAAATTATTTTTTAAATCGTTCTTATGAGTTGTTTTTTAAAAAAATAATTATATCTCACTCTATTATGGTTATCTTTTATTCAAATTTATTTCAAAATTAATATTTAGGTTATACAAGATAACCCAAATGATCCTTTTTAAGTTTTGGACATAACCAGGGTTAAGAAAATAGAACAATTAATCATTATAGCATTGTCCAATTTGACTTCAATTTAATTTTTGAAGTTTGATGGATTGTGTTTAAAAAAAATAGTCATATCTCACCCAATTACGGTTATCTATTATTCAAATTTATTTTAAAATCCATATTTAGGTTATACAAGATCACCCAAATGATCCTTTTTAAGTTTTGAACATAACCAGGGTTAAGAAAATAGAACAATTAATCATTATATCATTGTCCGATTTCATTCCAATTTAATTTTTGAAGTTCATTTGATGTACTGTAAATAATTTTTTAAATTTTTCTGATGAATTGTTTTTTAAAAAAATAATTATATCTCACTCTATTACTGTTATCTATTATTCGAATATAATTTAAATTTACTATTTCGCATATACAAAATAGCCAAATGATGTTTTTTACGTTTTGAACACAACCAGAGTTAAGAAAATATAATAACTAATAGCGTTGGCGATTGTTCCGATTTAATTTTAAATTAATTTTTAGATATAATTTGATTAACCCTAAATAATTTTTAAAAATATTTTGATATATTGTGTTTTAAAAAAATTGTCATATCTCACTCAATTACGGTTATCTATTATTCAAATTTATTTTAAAATGAATATTTAGGTTATACAAGATGACCCAAATGATCCTTTTTAAGTTTTGGACATAACCAGAGTAAACAAAATAGAACAATTATTCATTATAGCATTGTCTCATTTGACTCCAATTTAATTTTTGAAGTTCAGTTAACGTACTGTAAATTATTTTTTAAATCGTTCTTATGAGTTGTTTTTTAAAAAAATAATTATATCTCACTCTATTATGGTTATCTTTTATTCAAATTTATTTCAAAATTAATATTTAGGTTATACAAGATGACCCAAATGATCCTTTTTAAGTTTTTGACATAACCAGGGTTAAGAAAATAGAACAATTATTCATTATAGCATTGTCTGATTTGACTTCAATTTAATTTTTGAAGTTCATTTGATGTACTGTAAAATATTTTTAAAATCGTTCTTATGAGTTGTTTTTTAAAAAAATAATTATATCTCACTCTATTATGGTTATCTTTTATTCAAATTTATTTCAAAATTAATATTTAGGTTATACAAGATGACCCAAATGATCCTTTTTAAGTTTTTGACATAACCAGGGTTAAGAAAATAGAACAATTATTCATTATAGCATTGTCTGATTTGACTTCAATTTAATTTTTGAAGTTCATTTGATGTACTGTAAAATATTTTTAAAATTTTTCTGATGTATTCTTTTTAAAAAAAATAATCATATTTCACACTATTACTGTTATCTATTATTCGAATATAATTTAAATTTACTATTTCGCGTATACGAGATAGTCAAATGATATTTTTTACGGTTTGAACACAACCAGAGTTAAGAAAATGTAATAACTAATAGCGTTAACGATTGTTTCGATTTAATTTTTAGATATAATTTGATTAACCCTAAATGATTTTTAAAAATATTTTGATGGATTGTGTTTAAAAAAAATAGTCATATCTCACCCAATTACGGTTATCTATTATTCAAATTTATTTTAAAATTCATATTTAGGTTATACAAGATCACCCAAATGATCCTTTTTAAGTTTTGAACATAACCAGGGTTAAGAAAATAGAACAATTAATCATTATAGCGTTGGCGATTGTTCCGATTTAATTTTAAATTAATTTTTAGATATAATTTGATTAACCCTAAATAATTTTTAAAAATATTTTGATATATTGTGTTTTAAAAAAATTGTCATATCTCACTCAATTACGGTTATCTATTATTCAAATTTATTTTAAAATGAATATTTAGGTTATACAAGATTACCCAAATGATCCTTTTTAAGTTTTGGACATAACCAGAGTAAACAAAATAGAACAATTAATCATTATAGCATTGTCTCATTTGACTCCAATTTAATTTTTGAAGTTCAGTTAACGTACTGTAAATTATTTTTTAAATCGTTCTTATGAGTTATTTTTTAAAAAAATAATTATATCTCACTCTATTATGGTTATCTTTTATTCAAATTTATTTCAAAATTAATATTTAGGTTATACAAGATGACCCAAATGATCCTTTTTAAGTTTTTGACATAACCAGGGTTAAGAAAATAGAACAATTATTCATTATAGCATTGTCCAATTTGACTTCAATTTAATTTTTGAAGTTCATTTCATGTATTGTAAATTATTTTTAAAATTTTTCTGATGTATTCTTTTTAAAAAAAATAATCATATTTCACATTATTACTGTTATCTATTATTCGAATATAATTTAAATTTACTATTTCGCGTATACGAGATAGTCAAATGATGTTTTTTACGGTTTGAACACAGCCAGAGTTAAGAAAATGTAATAACTAATAGCGTTAACGATTGTTTCGATTTAATTTTTAGATATAATTTGATTAACCCTAAATGATTTTTAAAAATATTTTGATGGATTGTGTTTAAAAAAAATAGTCATATCTCACCCAATTACGGTTATCTATTAATCAAATTTATTTTAAAATTCATATTTAGGTTATACAAGATCACCCAAATGATCCTTTTTAAGTTTTGATCATAACCAGGGTTAAGAAAATAGAACAATTAATCATTATAGCATTGTCCGATTTCATTCCAATTTAATTTTTGAAGTTCATTTGATGTACTGTAAATAATTTTTTAAATTTTTCTGATGAATTGTTTTTTAAAAAAATAATTATATCTCACTCTATTACTGTTATCTATTATTCGAATATAATTTAAATTTACTATTTCGCATATACAAAATTGCCAAATGATGTTTTTTACGTTTTGAACACAACCAGAGTTAAGAAAATATAATAACTAATAGCGTTGGCGATTGTTCCGATTTAATTTTGAATTAATTTTTGATATAATTTGATTAACCCTAAATAATTTTTAAAAATATTTTGATATATTAATCATTATAGCATTGTCTCATTTGACTCCAATTTAATTTTTGAAGTTCAGGTAACGTACTGTAAATTATTTTTTAAATCGTTCTTATGAGTTGTTTTTTAAAAAAATAATTATATCTCACTCTATTATGGTTATCTTTTATTCAAATTTATTTCAAAATTAATATTTAGGTTATACAAGATAACCCAAATGATCCTTTTTAAGTTTTGGACATAACCAGGGTTAAGAAAATAGAACAATTAATCATTATAGCATTGTCCAATTTGACTTCAATTTAATTTTTGAAGTTTGATGGATTGTGTTTAAAAAAAATAGTCATATCTCACCCAATTACGGTTATCTATTATTCAAATTTATTTTAAAATCCATATTTAGGTTATACAAGATCACCCAAATGATCCTTTTTAAGTTTTGAACATAACCAGGGTTAAGAAAATAGAACAATTAATCATTATATCATTGTCCGATTTCATTCCAATTTAATTTTTGAAGTTCATTTGATGTACTGTAAATAATTTTTTAAATTTTTCTGATGAATTGTTTTTTAAAAAAATAATTATATCTCACTCTATTACTGTTATCTATTATTCGAATATAATTTAAATTTACTATTTCGCATATACAAAATAGCCAAATGATGTTTTTTACGTTTTGAACACAACCAGAGTTAAGAAAATATAATGACTAATAGCGTTGGCGATTGTTCCGATTTAATTTTAAATTAATTTTTAGATATAATTTGATTAACCCTAAATAATTTTTAAAAATATTTTGATATATTGTGTTTAAAAAAAATTGTCATATCTCACTCAATTACGGTTATCTATTATTCAAATTTATTTTAAAATGAATATTTAGGTTATACAAGATGACCCAAATGATCCTTTTTAAGTTTTGGACATAACCAGAGTAAACAAAATAGAACAATTATTCATTATAGCATTGTCTCATTTGACTCCAATTTAATTTTTGAAGTTCAGTTAACGTACTGTAAATTATTTTTTAAATCGTTCTTATGAGTTGTTTTTTAAAAAAATAATTATATCTCACTCTATTATGGTTATCTTTTATTCAAATTTATTTCAAAATTAATATTTAGGTTATACAAGATGACCCAAATGATCCTTTTTAAGTTTTTGACATAACCAGGGTTAAGAAAATAGAACAATTATTCATTATAGCATTGTCTGATTTGACTTCAATTTAATTTTTGAAGTTCATTTGATGTACTGTAAAATATTTTTAAAATCGTTCTTATGAGTTGTTTTTTAAAAAAATAATTATATCTCACTCTATTATGGTTATCTTTTATTCAAATTTATTTCAAAATTAATATTTAGGTTATACAAGATGACCCAAATGATCCTTTTTAAGTTTTTGACATAACCAGGGTTAAGAAAATAGAACAATTATTCATTATAGCATTGTCTGATTTGACTTCAATTTAATTTTTGAAGTTCATTTGATGTACTGTAAAATATTTTTAAAATTTTTCTGATGTATTCTTTTTAAAAAAAATAATCATATTTCACACTATTACTGTTATCTATTATTCGAATATAATTTAAATTTACTATTTCGCGTATACGAGATAGTCAAATGATGTTTTTTACGGTTTGAACACAACCAGAGTTAAGAAAATGTAATAACTAATAGCGTTGGCGATTGTTCTGATTTAATTTTAAATTAATTTTTGATATAATTTGATTAACTCTAAATAATTTTTAAAAATATTTTGATATATTGTGTTTTAAAAAAATAGTAATATCTCACTCAATTACGGTTATCTATTATTCAAATGTATTTTAAAATGTATATTTAGGTTATACAAGATGACCCAAATGATCCTTTTTAAGTTTTGGACATAACCAGAGTTAACAAAATAGAACAATTATTCATTATAGCATTGTCTCATTTGACTCCAATTTAATTTTTGAAGTTCAGTTAACGTACTATAAATTATTTTTTAAATCGTTCTTATGAGTTGTTTTTTAAAAAAATAATTATATCTCACTCTATTATGGTTATCTTTTATTCAAATTTATTTCAAAATTAATATTTAGGGTATACAAGATGACCCAAATTATCCTTTTTAAGTTTTGGACATAACCTGGGTTAAGAAAATAGAACAATTAATCATTATAGCATTGTCCAATTTGACTTCAATTTAATTTTTGAAGTTCATTTGATGTACTGTAAATTATTTTTAAAATTTTTCTGATGTATTCTTTTTAAAAAAAATAATCATATTTCACACTATTACTGTTATCTATTATTCGAATATAATTTAAATTTACTATTTCGCGTATACGAGATAGTCAAATGATATTTTTTACGGTTTGAACACAACCAGAGTTAAGAAAATGTAATAACTAATAGCGTTAACAATTGTTTCGATTTAATTTTTAGATCCAATTTGATTAACCCTAAATGATTTTTAAAAATATTTTGATCGATTGTGTTTAAAAAAAATAGTCATATCTCACCCAATTACGGTTATCTATTATTCAAATTTATTTTAAAATTCATATTTAGGTTATACAAGATCACCCAAATGATCCTTTTTAAGTTGTGAACATAACCAGGGTTAAGAAAATAGAACAATTAATCATTATAGCATTGTCCGATTTCATTCCAATTTAATTTTTGAAGTTCATTTGATGTACTGTAAATAATTTTTTAAATTTTTCTGATGAGTTGTTTTTTAAAAAAATAATTATATCTCACTCTATTACTGTTATCTAATATTCCAATATAATTTGAAGTTACTATTTCGCATATACAAAATAGCCAAATGATGTTTTTTACGTTTTGAACACAACCAGAGTTAAGAAAATATAATAACTAATATCGTTAACGATTGTTCCGATTTAATTTTAAATTAATTTTTAGATATAATTTGATTAACCCTAAATGATTTTTAAAAATATTTTAATGTATTGTGTTTAAAAAAAATAGTCATATCTCACTCAATTACGGTTATCTATTATTCAAATTTATTTTAAAATGAATATTTAGGTTATACAAGATGACCCAAATGATCCTTTTTAAGTTTTGGACATAACCAGAGTAAACAAAATAGAACAATTATTCATTATAGCATTGTCTCATTTGACTCCAATTTAATTTTTGAAGTTCAGTTAACGTACTGTAAATTATTTTTTAAATCGTTCTTATGAGTTGTTTTTTAAAAAAATAATTATATCTCACTCTATTATGGTTATCTTTTATTCAAATTTATTTCAAAATTAATATTTAGGTTATACAAGATGACCCAAATGATCCTTTTTAAGTTTTTGACATAACCAGGGTTAAGAAAATAGAACAATTATTCATTATAGCATTGTCTGATTTGACTTCAATTTAATTTTTGAAGTTCATTTGATGTACTGTAAAATATTTTTAAAATCGTTCTTATGAGTTGTTTTTTAAAAAAATAATTATATCTCACTCTATTATGGTTATCTTTTATTCAAATTTATTTCAAAATTAATATTTAGGTTATACAAGATGACCCAAATGATCCTTTTTAAGTTTTTGACATAACCAGGGTTAAGAAAATAGAACAATTATTCATTATAGCATTGTCTGATTTGACTTCAATTTAATTTTTGAAGTTCATTTGATGTACTGTAAAATATTTTTAAAATTTTTCTGATGTATTCTTTTTAAAAAAAATAATCATATTTCACACTATTACTGTTATCTATTATTCGAATATAATTTAAATTTACTATTTCGCGTATACGAGATAGTCAAATGATGTTTTTTACGGTTTGAACACAACCAGAGTTAAGAAAATGTAATAACTAATAGCGTTGGCGATTGTTCTGATTTAATTTTAAATTAATTTTTGATATAATTTGATTAACTCTAAATAATTTTTAAAAATATTTTGATATATTGTGTTTTAAAAAAATAGTCATATCTCACTCAATTACGGTTATCTATTATTCAAATGTATTTTAAAATGTATATTTAGGTTATACAAGATGACCCAAATGATCCTTTTTAAGTTTTGGACATAACCAGAGTTAACAAAATAGAACAATTATTCATTATAGCATTGTCTCATTTGACTCCAATTTAATTTTTGAAGTTCAGTTAACGTACTATAAATTATTTTTTAAATCGTTCTTATGAGTTGTTTTTTAAAAAAATAATTATATCTCACTCTATTATGGTTATCTTTTATTCAAATTTATTTCAAAATTAATATTTAGGGTATACAAGATGACCCAAATTATCCTTTTTAAGTTTTGGACATAACCTGGGTTAAGAAAATAGAACAATTAATCATTATAGCATTGTCCAATTTGACTTCAATTTAATTTTTGAAGTTCATTTGATGTACTGTAAATTATTTTTAAAATTTTTCTGATGTATTCTTTTTAAAAAAAATAATCATATTTCACACTATTACTGTTATCTATTATTCGAATATAATTTAAATTTACTATTTCGCGTATACGAGATAGTCAAATGATATTTTTTACGGTTTGAACACAACCAGAGTTAAGAAAATGTAATAACTAATAGCGTTAACAATTGTTTCGATTTAATTTTTAGATCCAATTTGATTAACCCTAAATGATTTTTAAAAATATTTTGATCGATTGTGTTTAAAAAAAATAGTCATATCTCACCCAATTACGGTTATCTATTATTCAAATTTATTTTAAAATTCATATTTAGGTTATACAAGATCACCCAAATGATCCTTTTTAAGTTGTGAACATAACCAGGGTTAAGAAAATAGAACAATTAATCATTATAGCATTGTCCGATTTCATTCCAATTTAATTTTTGAAGTTCATTTGATGTACTGTAAATAATTTTTTAAATTTTTCTGATGAGTTGTTTTTTAAAAAAATAATTATATCTCACTCTATTACTGTTATCTAATATTCCAATATAATTTGAAGTTACTATTTCGCATATACAAAATAGCCAAATGATGTTTTTTACGTTTTGAACACAACCAGAGTTAAGAAAATATAATAACTAATATCGTTAACGATTGTTCCGATTTAATTTTAAATTAATTTTTAGATATAATTTGATTAACCCTAAATGATTTTTAAAAATATTTTAATGTATTGTGTTTAAAAAAAATAGTCATATCTCACTCAATTACGGTTATCTATTATTCAAATTTATTTTAAAATGAACATTTAGGTTATACAAGATGACCCAAATGTACCTTTTTAAGTTTTGGACATAACCAGGGTTAAGAAAATAGTACAATTTATCCTTATAGCATTGTCCGATTTGATTCCAATTTAATTTTTGAAGTTCATTTGATGTACTGTAAATTATATTTCAAATTCTTCTTATGAATTATTTTTAAAAAAAATATATATATCTCACTCTATTACTGTTATCTAATATTCGAATATAATTTAAATTTACTATTTCGCATATACAAGATAGCCAAATAAAGTTTTTTACGATTTAAACACAACCAGAGTTAAGAAAATGTAATAACTAATAGCGATAACGATTGTTCCGATTTAATTTTTAGATATAATTTGATTAACCCTAAATGATTTTTAAAAATATTTTAATGTATTGTGTTTAAAAAAAATAGTCATATCTCACTTAATTACAGTTATCTATTATTCAAATTTATTTTAAAATTAATATTTAGGTTATACAAGATGACCCAAATGATCCTTTTTAAGTTTTGGACATAACCAGTGTTAAGAAAATAGAACAAATAATCATTATAGCATTGTCCGATTTGACTCCAATTTAATTTTTGAAGTTCATTTAATGTACTGTAAATTATTTTTAAAATTTTTCTTATGAATTGTTTTTTAAAAAAATAATTATATCTCACTCTATTACTGTTATCTAATATTCGAATATAATTTTAATTTACTATTTCGCATATACAAGATAGCCAAATGATGTTTTTTACGGTTTGAACACAACCAGAGTTAAGAAAATGTAATAACTAATAGCGTTAACGATTGTTCCGATTTAATTTTTAGATATAATTTGATTAAACCCTAAATGATTTTTAAAAATATTTTAATGTATTGTGTTTAAAAAAATAATTATATCTCACTTAATTACGGTTATCTATTATTCAAATTTATTTCAAAATTAATATTTAAGTTATGCAAGATGACCCAAATGTACCTTTTTAAGTTTTGGACATAACCAGGGTTAAGAAAATAGAACAATTTATCCTTTTAGCATTGTCCGATTTGATTTCAATTTAATTTTTGAAGTTCATTAGATGTACTGTAAATTATTTTTAAAATTCTTATGAATTTTTTTTTTTTAAAAATAATTATATCTCACTCTGTTACTGTTATCTAATATTCGAATATAATTTAAATTTACTATTTCGCATATACAAGATAGCCAAATGATGTTTTTTACGGTTTGAACACAACCAGAGTTAAGAAAATGTAATAACTAATAGCGTTAACGATTGTTCCGATTTAATTTTCAGATATAATTTGATTAACCCTAAATGATTTTTAAAAATATTTTAATGTATTGTGTTTAAAAAAAATAGTCATATCTCACTTAATTACGGTTATCTATTATTCAAATTTATTTTAAAATTAATATTTAGGTTATGCAAGATGACCCAAATGTACCTTTTTAAGTTTTGGACATAAGCAGGGTTAAGAAAATAGAACAATTTATCCTTATAGCATTGTCCAATTTGATTTCAATTTAATTTTTGAATTTCATTTGATGTACCGTAAATTATTTTTAAAATTCTTCTTATGAATTGTTTTTTAAAAAAATAATTATATCTCACTCTATTACTGTTATCTAATATTCGAATATAATTTAAATTTACTATTTCGCATATACAAGATAGCCAAATGATGTTTTTTACGGTTTGAACACAACCAGAGTTAAGAAAATATAATAACTAATAGCGTTGGCGATTCCAATTTAATTTTTAAAGTTCATTTGATGTACTGTAAATTATTTTTAAAATTCTTCTTATGAATTGTTTATTAAAAAAATAATTACATCTCACTCTATTGCTGTTATCTAATATTCGAATATAATTTAAATTTACTATTTCGCATATACAAGATAGCCAATTGATGTTTTTTACCGTTTGAACACAAACAGAGTTAAGAAAATATAATAACTAATAGCGTTGGCGATTGTTCCGATTTAATTTTAATTCAATTCTTAGATATAATTTGATTAACCCTAAATGATTTTTAAAAATATTTTGATGTATTGTGTTTAAAAAAAATTGTCATATCTCACTCAATTACGGTTATCTATTATTCAAATTTATTTTAAAATTAATATTTAGGTTATGCAAGATGACCCAAATGTACCTTTTTAAGTTTTGGACATAACCAGGGTTAAGAAAATAGAACAATTTATCCTTATAGCATTGTCCGATTTGATTCCAATTTAATTTTTGAAGTTCATTTGATGTACCGTAAATTATTTTTAAAATTCTTCTTATGAATTATTTAAAAAAAAAAATAATTATATCTCACTCTATTACAGTTATCTAATATTCGAATATAATTTAAATTTACGATTTTGCATATACAAGATAGTCAAATGATGTTTTTTACGGTTTGAACACAACCAGAGTTAAGAAAATATGATAACTAATAGCGTTGGCGATTGTGCCCATTTAATTTTAATTCAATTTTTAAATATAATTTGATTAACCCTAAATGATTTTTAAAAATATTTTGATGTATTGTGTTTAAAAAAAATAGTCATATCTCACTCAATTACGCTTATCTATTATTCAAATTTATTTTAAAATTAATATTTAGGTTATGCAAGACGACCCAAATGTACCTTTTTAAGTTTAGGACATAACCAGGGTTAAGAAAATAGAACAATTTACCCTTATAGCATTGTCCGATTTGATTCCAATTTAATTTTTGAAGTTCATTTGATGTACTGTAAATTATTTTTAAAATTCTTCTTATGAATTATTTAAAAAAAATATATATATATCTCACTCTATTACTGTTATCTAATATTCGAATATAATTTAAATTTACTATTTCGCATATACAAGATAGCCAAATGATGTTTTTTACGGTTTGAACACAACCAGAGTTAAGAAAATGTAATAACTAATAGCGTCAACGATTGTTCCGATTTAATTTTTAGATATAATTTGATTAACCCTAAATGATTTTTAAAAATATTTTAATGTATTGTGTATTAAAAAAAATAGTCATATCTCACTCAATTACGGTTATCTATTATTCAAGTTTATTTTAAAATTAATATTTAGGTTATGCAAGATGACCCAAATGTACCTTTTTAAGTTTTGGACATAACCAGGGTTAAGAAAATAGAACAATTTATCCTTATAGCGTTGTCCGATTTGATTCCAATTTAATTTTTGAAGTTCATTTGATGTACTGTAAATTATTTTTAAAATTCTTCTTATGAATTATTTTTAAAAAAAATATATATATCTCACTCTATTACTGTTATCTAATATTCGAATATAATTTAAATTTACTATTTCGCATATACAAGATAGCCAAATGAAGTTTTTTACGGTTTAAACACAACCAGAGTTAAGAAAATGTAATAACTAATAGCGATAACGATTGTTCCGATTTAATTTTTAGATATAATTTGATTAACCCTAAATGATTTTTAAAAATATTTTAATGTATTGTGTTTAAAAAAAATAGTCATATCTCACTTAATTACAGTTATCTATTATTCAAATTTATTTTAAAATTAATATTTAGGTTATACAAGATGACCCAAATGATCCTTTTTAAGTTTTGGACATAACCAGTGTTAAGAAAATAGAACAAATAATCATTATAGCATTGTCCGATTTGACTCCAATTTAATTTTTGAAGTTCATTTAATGTACTGTAAATTATTTTTAAAATTTTTCTTATGAATTGTTTTTTAAAAAAATAATTATATCTCACTCTATTACTGTTATCTAATATTCGAATATAATTTTAATTTACTATTTCGCATATACAAGATAGCCAAATGATGTTTTTTACGGTTTGAACACAACCAGAGTTAAGAAAATGTAATAACTAATAGCGTTAACGATTGTTCCGATTTAATTTTTAGATATAATTTGATTAAACCCTAAATGATTTTTAAAAATATTTTAATGTATTGTGTTTAAAAAAATAATTATATCTCACTTAATTACGGTTATCTATTATTCAAATTTATTTCAAAATTAATATTTAAGTTATGCAAGATGACCCAAATGTACCTTTTTAAGTTTTGGACATAACCAGGGTTAAGAAAATAGAACAATTTATCCTTTTAGCATTGTCCGATTTGATTTCAATTTAATTTTTGAAGTTCATTAGATGTATTGTAAATTATTTTTAAAATTCTTATGAATTTTTTTTTTTTAAAAATAATTATATCTCACTCTGTTACTGTTATCTAATATTCGAATATAATTTAAATTTACTATTTCGCATATACAAGATAGCCAAATGATGTTTTTTACGGTTTGAACACAACCAGAGTTAAGAAAATGTAATAACTAATAGCGTTAACGATTGTTCCGATTTAATTTTCAGATATAATTTGATTAACCCTAAATGATTTTTAAAAATATTTTAATGTATTGTGTTTAAAAAAAATAGTCATATCTCACTTAATTACGGTTATCTATTATTCAAATTTATTTTAAAATTAATATTTAGGTTATGCAAGATGACCCAAATGTACCTTTTTAAGTTTTGGACATAAGCAGGGTTAAGAAAATAGAACAATTTATCCTTATAGCATTGTCCAATTTGATTTCAATTTAATTTTTGAATTTCATTTGATGTACCGTAAATTATTTTTAAAATTCTTCTTATGAATTGTTTTTTAAAAAAATAATTATATCTCACTCTATTACTGTTATCTAATATTCGAATATAATTTAAATTTACTATTTCGCATATACAAGATAGCCAAATGATGTTTTTTACGGTTTGAACACAACCAGAGTTAAGAAAATATAATAACTAATAGCGTTGGCGATTCCAATTTAATTTTTAAAGTTCATTTGATGTACTGTAAATTATTTTTAAAATTCTTCTTATGAATTGTTTATTAAAAAAATAATTACATCTCACTCTATTGCTGTTATCTAATATTCGAATATAATTTAAATTTACTATTTCGCATATACAAGATAGCCAATTGATGTTTTTTACCGTTTGAACACAAACAGAGTTAAGAAAATATAATAACTAATAGCGTTGGCGATTGTTCCGATTTAATTTTAATTCAATTCTTAGATATAATTTGATTAACCCTAAATGATTTTTAAAAATATTTTGATGTATTGTGTTTAAAAAAAATTGTCATATCTCACTCAATTACGGTTATCTATTATTCAAATTTATTTTAAAATTAATATTTAGGTTATGCAAGATGACCCAAATGTACCTTTTTAAGTTTTGGACATAACCAGGGTTAAGAAAATAGAACAATTTATCCTTATAGCATTGTCCGATTTGATTCCAATTTAATTTTTGAAGTTCATTTGATGTACCGTAAATTATTTTTAAAATTCTTCTTATGAATTATTTAAAAAAAAAAATAATTATATCTCACTCTATTACTGTTATCTAATATTCGAATATAATTTAAATTTACGATTTTGCATATACAAGATAGTCAAATGATGTTTTTTACGGTTTGAACACAACCAGAGTTAAGAAAATATGATAACTAATAGCGTTGGCGATTGTGCCCATTTAATTTTAATTCAATTTTTAAATATAATTTGATTAACCCTAAATGATTTTTAAAAATATTTTGATGTATTGTGTTTAAAAAAAATAGTCATATCTCACTCAATTACGCTTATCTATTATTCAAATTTATTTTAAAATTAATATTTAGGTTATGCAAGACGACCCAAATGTACCTTTTTAAGTTTAGGACATAACCAGGGTTAAGAAAATAGAACAATTTACCCTTATAGCATTGTCCGATTTGATTCCAATTTAATTTTTGAAGTTCATTTGATGTACTGTAAATTATTTTTAAAATTCTTCTTATGAATTATTTAAAAAAAATATATATATATCTCACTCTATTACTGTTATCTAATATTCGAATATAATTTAAATTTACTATTTCGCATATACAAGATAGCCAAATGATGTTTTTTACGGTTTGAACACAACCAGAGTTAAGAAAATGTAATAACTAATAGCGTCAACGATTGTTCCGATTTAATTTTTAGATATAATTTGATTAACCCTAAATGATTTTTAAAAATATTTTAATGTATTGTGTATTAAAAAAAATAGTCATATCTCACTCAATTACGGTTATCTATTATTCAAGTTTATTTTAAAATTAATATTTAGGTTATGCAAGATGACCCAAATGTACCTTTTTAAGTTTTGGACATAACCAGGGTTAAGAAAATAGAACAATTTATCCTTATAGCGTTGTCCGATTTGATTCCAATTTAATTTTTGAAGTTCATTTGATGTACTGTAAATTATTTTTAAAATTCTTCTTATGAATTATTTTTAAAAAAAATATATATATCTCACTCTATTACTGTTATCTAATATTCGAATATAATTTAAATTTACTATTTCGCATATACAAGATAGCCAAATGAAGTTTTTTACGGTTTAAACACAACCAGAGTTAAGAAAATGTAATAACTAATAGCGATAACGATTGTTCCGATTTAATTTTTAGATATAATTTGATTAACCCTAAATGATTTTTAAAAATATTTTAATGTATTGTGTTTAAAAAAAATAGTCATATCTCACTTAATTACAGTTATCTATTATTCAAATTTATTTTAAAATTAATATTTAGGTTATACAAGATGACCCAAATGATCCTTTTTAAGTTTTGGACATAACCAGTGTTAAGAAAATAGAACAAATAATCATTATAGCATTGTCCGATTTGACTCCAATTTAATTTTTGAAGTTCATTTAATGTACTGTAAATTATTTTTAAAATTTTTCTTATGAATTGTTTTTTAAAAAAATAATTATATCTCACTCTATTACTGTTATCTAATATTCGAATATAATTTAAATTTACGATTTTGCATATACAAGATAGTCAAATGATGTTTTTTACGGTTTGAACACAACCAGAGTTAAGAAAATATGATAACTAATAGCGTTGGCGATTGTTCCCATTTAATTTTAATTCAATTTTTAAATATAATTTGATTAACCCTAAATGATTTTTAAAAATATTTTGATGTATTGTGTTTAAAAAAAATAGTCATATCTCACTCAATTACGGTTATCTATTATTCAAATTTATTTTAAAATTAATATTTAAATTATGCAAGATGACCCAAATGTACCTTTTTAAGTTTTGGACATCACCAGGGTTAAGAAAATAGAACAATTTATCCTTATAGCATTGTCCGATTTGATTCCAATTTAAATTTTGAAGTTCATTTGATGTACTGTAAATTATTTTTAAAATTCTTCTTATGAATTGTTTTTTAAAAAAAATAATTATATCTCACTCTTTTACTGTTATCTAATATTCGAATATAATTTAAATTTACGATTTTGCATATACAAGATAGTCAAATGATGTTTTTTACGGTTTGAACACAACCAGAGTTAAGAAAATATGATAACTAATAGCGTTGGCGATTGTTCCCATTTAATTTTAATTCAATTTTTAAATATAATTTGATTAACCCTAAATGATTTTTAAAAATATTTTGATGTATTGTGTTTAAAAAAAATAGTCATATCTCACTCAATTACGGTTATCTGTTATTCAAATTTATTTTAAAATTAATATTTAAATTATGCAAGATGACCCAAATGTACCTTTTTAAGTTTTGGACATCACCAGGGTTAAGAAAATAGTACAATTTATCCTTATAGCATTGTCCGATTTGATTCCAATTTAATTTTTGAAGTTCATTTGATGTACTGTAAATTATATTTAAAATTCTTCTTATGAATTATTTAAAAAAAAATAATTATATCTCTCTTTATTACTGTTGTCTAATATTCGAATATAATTTAAATTTACGATTTCGCATATACAAGATAGCCAAATGATGTTTTTTACGGTTTGAACACAACCAGAGTTAAGAAAAAGTAATAACTAATAGCGTTAACGATTGTTCCGATTTAATTTTCAGATATAATTTGATTAACCCTAAATGATTTTTAAAAATATTTTAATGTATTGTGTTTAAAAAAAAATAGTCATATCTCACTTAATTACGGTTATCTATTATTCAAATTTATTTTAAAATTAATATTTAGGTTTTGCAAGATGACCCAAATGTACCTTTTTAAGTTTTGGACATCACCAGGGTTAAGAAAATAGAACATTGTTCCCATTTAATTTTAATTCAATTTTTAAATATAATTTGATTAACCCTAAATTATTTTTAAAAATATTTTGATGTATTGTGTTTAAAAAAAATAGTCATATCTCACTCAATTACGGTTATCTATTATTCAAATTTATTTTAAAATTAATATTTAAGTTATGCAAGATGACCCAAATGATCCTTTTTAAGTTTTGGACTAACCAGAGTTAAGAAAATAGAACAATTAATCATTATAGCATTGTCCGATTTGATTCCAATTTAATTTTTGATGTTCATTTGATGTACTGTAAATTATTTTTAAAATTCTTATGAATTGTTTTTAAAAAAAATAATTATATCTCACTCTATTACTGTTATCTAATATTCGAATATATTTGAAATTTACTATTTCGCATATACAAGATAGCCAAATGATGTTTTTTACGGTTTGAACACAACCAGAGTTAAGAAAATATAATAACTAATAGCGTTGGCGATTGTTCCGATTTCATTTTATTTCAATTTTTAGATATAATTTGATTAACCCTAAATGATTTTTAAAAATATTTTGATGTATAGTGTTTAAAAAAAATAGTCATATCTCACTCAATTACGGTTATCTATTATTCAAATTTATTTTAAAATTAATATTTAAGTTATGCAAGATGACCCAAATTTACCTTTTTAAGTTTTGGACATAACCAGGGTTAAGAAAATAGAACAATTTATCCTTATAGCATTGTCCGATTTGATTCCAATTTAATTTTTGAAGTTCATTTGATGTACTGTAAATTATTTTTAAAATTCTTCTTATAATTTGTTTTTTAAAAAAATAATTATATCTCACTCTATTACTGTTATCTATTATTCGAATATAATTTAAATTTACATTTCGCATATACAAAATAGCCAAATGATGTTTTTTACGGTTTGAACACAACCAGAGTTAAGAAAATATAATAACTAATAGCGTTGGCGATTGTTCCGATTTCATTTTATTTCAATTTTTAGATATAATTTGATTAACCCTAAATGATTTTTAAAAATATTTTGATGTATAGTGTTTAAAAAAAATAGTCATATCTCACTCAATTACGGTTATCTATTATTCAAATTTATTTTAAAATTAATATTTAAGTTATGCAAGATGACCCAAATGTACCTTTTTAAGTTTTGGACATAACCAGGGTTAAGAAAATAGAACAATTTATCCTTATAGCATTGTCCGATTTGATTCCAATTTAATTTTTGAAGTTCATTTGATGTACTGTAAATTATTTTTAAAATTCTTCTTATGAATTATTTAAAAAAAAAATAATTATATCTCAATCTATTACTATTATCTAATATTCGAATATAATTTAAATTTACTATTTCACATATACAAAATAGCCAAATGATGTTTTTTACGGTTTGAACACAACCAGAGTTAAGAAAATATAATAACTAATAGCGTTGGCGATTGTTCCGATTTCATTTTATTGCAATTTTTAGATATAATTTGATTAACCCTAAATGATTTTTAAAAATATTTTGATGTATAGTGTTTAAAAAAAATAGTCATATCTCACTCAATTACGGTTATCTATTATTCAAATTTATTTTAAAATTAATATTTAAGTTATGCAAGATGACCCAAATGTACCTTTTTAAGTTTTGGACATCACCAGGGTTAAGAAAATAGAACAATTTATCCTTATAGCATTGTCCGATTTGATTCCAATTTAATTTTTGAAGTTCATTTGATGTACTGTAAATTATATTTAAAATTCTTCTTATGAATTATTAAAAAAAAATAATTATATCTCACTCTATTACTGTTATCTAATATTCGAATATAATTTAAATTTACTATTTCGCATATACAAGATAGCCAAATGATGTTTTTTACGGTTTGAACACAACCAGAGTTAAGAAAATATAATAACTAATAGCGTTGGCGATTGTTCCGATTTAATTTTAATTCAATTTATAGATATAATTTGATTAACCCTAAATGATTTTTAAAAATATTTTGATGTATTGTGTTTAAAAAAAATAGTCATATCTCACTCAATTACGGTTATCTAGTATTCAAATTTATTTTAAAATTAATATTTAACTTATGCAAGATGACCCAAATGTACCTTTTTAAGTTTTGGACATCACCGGGGTTAAGAAAATAGAACAATTTATCCTTATAGCATTGTCCGATTTGATTCCAATTTAATTTTTGAAGTTCATTTGATGTACTGTAAATTATTTTTAAAATTCTTCATATGAATTGTTTTTTAAAAAAAATAATTATATCTCACTTTTTTACTGTTATCTAATATTCGAATATAATTTAAATTTACTATTTCGCATATACAAGATAGCCAAATGATATTTTTTACGGTTTGAACACAACCAGAGTTAAGAAAATATAATAATTAATAGCGTTGGCGATTGTTCCGATTTCATTTTATTTTAATTTTTAGATATAATTTGATTAACCCTAAATGATTTTTAAAAATATTTTGATGTATAGTGTTTAAAAAAAATAGTCATATCTCACTCAATTACGGTTATCTATTATTCAAATTTATTTTAAAATTAATATTTAGGTTATACTAGATGACCCAAATGATCCTTTTTAAGTTTTGGACTAACCAGAGTTAAGAAAATAGAACAAATAATCATTATAGCATTGTCCGATTTGACTCCAATTTAATTTTTGAAGTTCATTTAATGTACTGTAAATTATTTTTAAAATTTTTCTTATGAATTGTTTTTTAAAAAAATAATTATATCTCACTCTATTACTGTTATCTATTATTCGAATATAATTCAAATTTACTATTTCGCATATACAAGATAGCCAAATGATGTTTTTTACGGTTTAAACACAACCAGAGTTAAGAAAATATAATAACTAATAGCGTTGGCGATTATTCCGATTTAATTTTAATTCAATTCTTAGATATAATTTGATTAAACCTAAATGATTTTTAAAAATATTTTGATGTATAGTGTTTAAAAAAAATAGTCATATCTCACTCAATTACGGTTATCTATTATTCAAATTTATTTTAAAATTAATATTTAGGTTATACTAGATGACCCAAATGATCCTTTTTAAGTTTTGGACTAACCAGAGTTAAGAAAATAGAACAATTAATCATTATAGCATTGTCCGATTTGATTCCAATTTAATTTTTGAAGTTCATTTGATGTACTGTAAATTATTTTTAAAATTCTTATGAATTGTTTTTAAAAAAAATAATTATATCTCACTCTATTACTGTTATCTAATATTCGAATATATTTGAAATTTACTATTTCGCATATACAAGATAGCCAAATGATGTTTTTTACGGTTTGAACACAACCAGAGTTAAGAAAATATAATAACTAATAGCGTTGGCGATTGTTCCGATTTCATTTTATTTCAATTTTTAGATATAATTTGATTAACCCTAAATGATTTTTAAAAATATTTTGATGTATAGTGTTTAAAAAAAATAGTCATATCTCACTCAATTACGGTTATCTATTATTCAAATTTATTTTAAAATTAATATTTAAGTTATGCAAGATGACCCAAATTTACCTTTTTAAGTTTTGGACATAACCAGGGTTAAGAAAATAGAACAATTTATCCTTATAGCATTGTCCGATTTGATTCCAATTTAATTTTTGAAGTTCATTTGATGTACTGTAAATTATTTTTAAAATTCTTCTTATAATTTGTTTTTTAAAAAAATAATTATATCTCACTCTATTACTGTTATCTATTATTCGAATATAATTTAAATTTACATTTCGCATATACAAAATAGCCAAATGATGTTTTTTACGGTTTGAACACAACCAGAGTTAAGAAAATATAATAACTAATAGCGTTGGCGATTGTTCCGATTTCATTTTATTTCAATTTTTAGATATAATTTGATTAACCCTAAATGATTTTTAAAAATATTTTGATGTATAGTGTTTAAAAAAAATAGTCATATCTCACTCAATTACGGTTATCTATTATTCAAATTTATTTTAAAATTAATATTTAAGTTATGCAAGATGACCCAAATGTACCTTTTTAAGTTTTGGACATAACCAGGGTTAAGAAAATAGAACAATTTATCCTTATAGCATTGTCCGATTTGATTCCAATTTAATTTTTGAAGTTCATTTGATGTACTGTAAATTATTTTTAAAATTCTTCTTATGAATTATTTAAAAAAAAAATAATTATATCTCAATCTATTACTATTATCTAATATTCGAATATAATTTAAATTTACTATTTCACATATACAAAATAGCCAAATGATGTTTTTTACGGTTTGAACACAACCAGAGTTAAGAAAATATAATAACTAATAGCGTTGGCGATTGTTCCGATTTCATTTTATTGCAATTTTTAGATATAATTTGATTAACCCTAAATGATTTTTAAAAATATTTTGATGTATAGTGTTTAAAAAAAATAGTCATATCTCACTCAATTACGGTTATCTATTATTCAAATTTATTTTAAAATTAATATTTAAGTTATGCAAGATGACCCAAATGTACCTTTTTAAGTTTTGGACATCACCAGGGTTAAGAAAATAGAACAATTTATCCTTATAGCATTGTCCGATTTGATTCCAATTTAATTTTTGAAGTTCATTTGATGTACTGTAAATTATATTTAAAATTCTTCTTATGAATTATTAAAAAAAAATAATTATATCTCACTCTATTACTGTTATCTAATATTCGAATATAATTTAAATTTACTATTTCGCATATACAAGATAGCCAAATGATGTTTTTTACGGTTTGAACACAACCAGAGTTAAGAAAATATAATAACTAATAGCGTTGGCGATTGTTCCGATTTAATTTTAATTCAATTTATAGATATAATTTGATTAACCCTAAATGATTTTTAAAAATATTTTGATGTATTGTGTTTAAAAAAAATAGTCATATCTCACTCAATTACGGTTATCTATTATTCAAATTTATTTCAAAATTAATATTTAAGTTATGCAAGATGACCCAAATGTACCTTTTTAAGTTTTGGACATAACCAGGGTTAAGAAAATAGAACAATTTATCCTTTTAGCATTGTCCGATTTGATTCCAATTTAAATTTTGAAGTTCATTTGATGTACTGTAAATTATTTTTAAAATTCTTCTTATGAATTGTTTTTTAAAAAAAATAATTATATCTCACTCTTTTACTGTTATCTAATATTCGAATATAATTTAAATTTACGATTTCGCATATACAAGATAGCCAAATGATGTTTTTTACGGTTTGAACACAACCAGAGTTAAGAAAATATAATAACTAATAGCGTTAACGATTGTTCCGATTTAATTTTTAGATATAATTTGATTAAACCCTAAATGATTTTTAAAAATATTTTAATGTATTGTGTTTAAAAAAAATAATCATATCTCACTTAATTACGGTTATCTATTATTCAAATTTATTTCAAAATTAATATTTAAGTTATGCAAGATGACCCAAATGTACCTTTTTAAGTTTTGGACATAACCAGGGTTAAGAAAATAGAACAATTTATCCTTTTAGCATTGTCCGATTTGATTCCAATTTAAATTTTGAAGTTCATTTGATGTACTGTAAATTATTTTTAAAATTCTTCTTATGAATTGTTTTTTAAAAAAATAATTGTATCTCACTCTATTACTGTTATCTAATATTCGAATATAATTTTAATTTACTATTTCGCATATACAAGATAGCCAAATGATGTTTTTTACGGTTTGAACACAACCAGAGTTAAGAAAATATAATAACTAATAGCGTTGGCGATTGTTCCGATTTAATTTTAATTCAATTTATAGATATAATTTGATTAACCCTAAATGATTTTTAAAAATATTTTGATGTATTGTGTTTAAAAAAAATAGTCATATCTCACTCAATTACGGTTATCTATTATTCAAATTTATTTTAAAATTAATATTTAAGTTATGCAAGATGACCCAAATGTACCTTTTTAAGTTTTGGACATCACCAGGGTTAAGAAAATAGAACAATTTATCCTTATAGCATTGTCCGATTTGATTCCAATTTAAATTTTGAAGTTCATTTGATGTACTGTAAATTATTTTTAAAATTCTTCTTATGAATTGTTTTTTAAAAAAAATAATTATATCTCACTCTTTTACTGTTATCTAATATTCGAATATAATTTAAATTTACTATTTCGCATATACAAGATAGCCAAATGATGTTTTTTACGGTTTGAACACAACCAGAGTTAAGAAAATGTAATAACTAATAGCGTTAACGATTGTTCCGATTTAATTTTTAGATATAATTTGATTAAACCCTAAATGATTTTTAAAAATATTTTAATGTATTGTGTTTAAAAAAAATAATCATATCTCACTTAATTACGGTTATCTATTATTCAAATTTATTTCAAAATTAATATTTAAGTTATGCAAGATGACCCAAATGTACCTTTTTAAGTTTTGGACATAACCAGGGTTAAGAAAATAGAACAATTTATCCTTTTAGCATTGTCCGATTTGATTTCAATTTAATTTTTGAAGTTCATTAGATGTACTGTAAATTATTTTTAAAATTCTTATGAATTTTTTTTTTAAAAAAATAATTATATCTCACTCTGTTACTGTTATCTAATATTCGAATATAATTTAAATTTACTATTTCGCATATACAAGATAGCCAAATGATGTTTTTTACGGTTTGAACACAACCAGAGTTAAGAAAATGTAATAACTAATAGCGATAACGATTGTTCCGATTTAATTTTTAGATATAATTTGATTAACCCTAAATGATTTTTAAAAATATTTTAATGTATTGTGTTTAAAAAAAATAGTCATATCTCACTTAATTACAGTTATCTATTATTCAAATTTATTTTAAAATTAATATTTAGGTTATACAAGATGACCCAAATGATCCTTTTTAAGTTTTGGACATAACCAGTGTTAAGAAAATAGAACAAATAATCATTATAGCATTGTCCGATTTGACTCCAATTTAATTTTTGAAGTTCATTTAATGTACTGTAAATTATTTTTAAAATTTTTCTTATGAATTGTTTTTTAAAAAAATAATTATATCTCACTCTATTACTGTTATCTATTATTCGAATATAATTCAAATTTACTATTTCGCATATACAAGATAGCCAAATGATGTTTTTTACGGTTTGAACACAACCAGAGTTAAGAAAATATAATAACTAATAGCGTTGGCGATTATTCCGATTTAATTTTAATTCAATTCTTAGATATAATTTGATTAAACCTAAATGATTTTTAAAAATATTTTGATGTATTGTGTTTAAAAAAAATAGTCATATCTCACTCAATTACGGTTATCTATTATTCAAATTTATTTTAAAATTAATATTTAAATTATGCAAGATGACCCAAATGTACCTTTTTAAGTTTTGGACATCACCAGGGTTAAGAAAATAGAACAATTTATCCTTATAGCATTGTCCGATTTGATTCCAATTTAATTTTTGAAGTTCATTTGATGTACTGTAAATTATTTTTAAAATTCTTCTTATGAATTGTTTTTTAAAAAAAATAATTATATCTCACTCTTTTACTGTTATCTAATATTCGAATATAATTTAAATTTACTATTTCGCATATACAAGATAGCCAAATGATGTTTTTTACGGTTTGAACACAATCAGAGTTAAGAAAATATAATAACTAATAGCGTTGGCGATTGTTCCGATTTAATTTTAATTCAATTTATAGATATAATTTGATTAACCCTAAATGATTTTTAAAAATATTTTGATGTATTGTGTTTAAAAAAAATAGTCATATCTCACTCAATTACGGTTATCTAGTATTCAAATTTATTTTAAAATTAATATTTAACTTATGCAAGATGACCCAAATGTACCTTTTTAAGTTTTGGACATCACCGGGGTTAAGAAAATAGAACAATTTATCCTTATAGCATTGTCCGATTTGATTCCAATTTAATTTTTGAAGTTCATTTGATGTACTGTAAATTATTTTTAAAATTCTTCATATGAATTGTTTTTTAAAAAAAATAATTATATCTCACTTTTTTACTGTTATCTAATATTCGAATATAATTTAAATTTACTATTTCGCATATACAAGATAGCCAAATGATGTTTTTTACGGTTTGAACACAACCAGAGTTAAGAAAATATAATAACTAATAGCGTTGGCGATTGTTCCGATTTCATTTTATTTTAATTTTTAGATATAATTTGATTAACCCTAAATGATTTTTAAAAATATTTTGATGTATAGTGTTTAAAAAAAATAGTCATATCTCACTCAATTACGGTTATCTATTATTCAAATTTATTTTAAAATTAATATTTAGGTTATACTAGATGACCCAAATGATCCTTTTTAAGTTTTGGACTAACCAGAGTTAAGAAAATAGAACAAATAATCATTATAGCATTGTCCGATTTGACTCCAATTTAATTTTTGAAGTTCATTTAATGTACTGTAAATTATTTTTAAAATTTTTCTTATGAATTGTTTTTTAAAAAAATAATTATATCTCACTCTATTACTGTTATCTATTATTCGAATATAATTCAAATTTACTATTTCGCATATACAAGATAGCCAAATGATGTTTTTTACGGTTTAAACACAACCAGAGTTAAGAAAATATAATAACTAATAGCGTTGGCGATTATTCCGATTTAATTTTAATTCAATTCTTAGATATAATTTGATTAAACCTAAATGATTTTTAAAAATATTTTGATGTATTGTGTTTAAAAAAAATAGTCATATCTCACTCAATTACGGTTATCTATTATTCAAATTTATTTTAAAATTAATATTTAAGTTATGCAAGATGACCCAAATGTACCTTTTTAAGTTTTGGACATAACCAGGGTTAAGAAAATAGTACAATTTATCCTTATAGCATTGTCCGATTTGATTCCAATTTAATTTTTGAAGTTCATTTGATGTACTGTAAATTATATTTAAAATTCTTCTTATGAATTATTTAAAAAAAATAATTATATCTCACTCTATTACTGTTGTCTAATATTCGAATATAATTTAAATTTACGATTTCGCATATACAAGATAGCCAAATGATGTTTTTTACGGTTTGAACACAACCAGAGTTAAGAAAAAGTAATAACTAATAGCGTTAACGATTGTTCCGATTTAATTTTCAGATATAATTTGATTAACCCTAAATGATTTTTAAAAATATTTTAATGTATTGTGTTTAAAAAAAATAGTCATATCTCACTTAATTACGGTTATCTGTTATTCAAATTTATTTTAAAATTAATATTTAGGTTATGCAAGATGACCCAAATGTACCTTTTTAAGTTTTGGACATAACCAGGGTAAAGAAAATAGAACAATTTATCCTTATAGCATTGTCCGATTTGATTCCAATTTAATTTTTGAAGTTCATTTGATGTACCGTAAATTATTTTTAAAATTCTTCTTATGAATTATTTAAAAAAAAAAATAATTATATCTCACTCTATTACTGTTATCTAATATTCGAATATTATTTAAATTTACGATTTTGCATATACAAGATAGTAAAATGATGTTTTTTACGGTTTGAACACAACCAGAGTTAAGAAAATGTAATAACTAATAGCGTTAACGATTGTTCCGATTTAATTTTCAGATATAATTTGATTAACCCTAAATGATTTTTAAAAATATTTTAATGTATTGTGTTTAAAAAAAATAGTCATATCTCACTTAATTACGGTTATCTATTATTCAAATTTATTTTAAAATTAATATTTAGGTTATGCAAGATGACCCAAATGTACCTTTTTAAGTTTTGGACATAACCAGGGTTAAGAAAATAGAACAATTTATCCTTATAGCATTGTCCGATTTGATTCCAATTTAATTTTTGAAGTTCATTTGATGTACCGTAAATTATTTTTAAAATTCTTCTTATGAATTATTTAAAAAAAAAAATAATTATATCTCACTCTATTACTGTTATCTAATATTCGAATATAATTTAAATTTACGATTTTGCATATACAAGATAGTCAAATGATGTTTTTTACGGTTTGAACACAACCAGAGTTAAGAAAATATGATAACTAATAGCGTTGGCGATTGTTCCCATTTAATTTTAATTCAATTTTTAAATATAATTTGATTAACCCTAAATGATTTTTAAAAATATTTTGATGTATTGTGTTTAAAAAAAATAGTCATATCTCACTCAATTACGGTTATCTATTATTCAAATTTATTTTAAAATTAATATTTAAGTTATGCAAGATGACCCAAATGTACCTTTTTAAGTTTTGGACATAACCAGGGTTAAGAAAATAGTACAATTTATCCTTATAGCATTGTCCGATTTGATTCCAATTTAATTTTTGAAGTTCATTTGATGTACTGTAAATTATATTTAAAATTCTTCTTATGAATTATTTAAAAAAAATAATTATATCTCACTCTATTACTGTTGTCTAATATTCGAATATAATTTAAATTTACGATTTCGCATATACAAGATAGCCAAATGATGTTTTTTACGGTTTGAACACAACCAGAGTTAAGAAAAAGTAATAACTAATAGCGTTAACGATTGTTCCGATTTAATTTTCAGATATAATTTGATTAACCCTAAATGATTTTTAAAAATATTTTAATGTATTGTGTTTAAAAAAAATAGTCATATCTCACTTAATTACGGTTATCTGTTATTCAAATTTATTTTAAAATTATTATTTAGGTTATGCAAGATGACCCAAATGTACCTTTTTAAGTTTTGGACATCACCAGGGTTAAGAAAATAGAACAATTTATCCTTATAGCATTGTCCGATTTGATTCCAATTTAATTTTTGAAGTTCATTTGATGTACTGTAAATTATATTTAAAATTCTTCTTATGAATTGTTTTTTAAAAAAATAATTGTATCTCACTCTATTACTGTTATCTAATATTCGAATATAATTTTAATTTACTATTTCGCATATACAAGATAGCCAAATGATGTTTTTTACGGTTTGAACACAACCAGAGTTAAGAAAATATAATAACTAATAGCGTTGGCGATTGTTCCGATTTCATTTTATTTTAATTTTTAGATATAATTTGATTAACCCTAAATGATTTTTAAAAATATTTTGATGTATAGTGTTTAAAAAAAAAAGTCATATCTCACTCAATTACGGTTATCTATTATTCAAATTTATTTTAAAATTAATATTTAGGTTATACTAGATGACCCAAATGATCCTTTTTAAGTTTTGGACTAACCAGAGTTAAGAAAATAGAACAAATAATCATTATAGCATTGTCCGATTTGACTCCAATTTAATTTTTGAAGTTCATTTAATGTACTGTAAATTATTTTTAAAATTTTTCTTATGAATTGTTTTTTAAAAAAATAATTATATCTCACTCTATTACTGTTATCTATTATTCGAATATAATTCAAATTTACTATTTCGCATATACAAGATAGCCAAATGATGTTTTTTACGGTTTAAACACAACCAGAGTTAAGAAAATATAATAACTAATAGCGTTGGCGATTATTCCGATTTAATTTTAATTCAATTTTTAGATATAATTTGATTAAACCTAAATGATTTTTAAAAATATTTTGATGTATTGTGTTTAAAAAAAATAGTCATATCTCACTCAATTACGGTTATCTATTATTCAAATTTATTTTAAAATTAATATTTAAGTTATGCAAGATGACCCAAATGTACCTTTTTAAGTTTTGGACATAACCAGGGTTAAGAAAATAGTACAATTTATCCTTATAGCATTGTCCGATTTGATTCCAATTTAATTTTTGAAGTTCATTTGATGTACTGTAAATTATATTTAAAATTCTTCTTATGAATTATTTAAAAAAAATAATTATATCTCACTCTATTACTGTTGTCTAATATTCGAATATAATTTAAATTTACGATTTCGCATATACAAGATAGCCAAATGATGTTTTTTACGGTTTGAACACAACCAGAGTTAAGAAAAAGTAATAACTAATAGCGTTAACGATTGTTCCGATTTAATTTTCAGATATAATTTGATTAACCCTAAATGATTTTTAAAAATATTTTAATGTATTGTGTTTAAAAAAAATAGTCATATCTCACTTAATTACGGTTATCTGTTATTCAAATTTATTTTAAAATTAATATTTAGGTTATGCAAGATGACCCAAATGTACCTTTTTAAGTTTTGGACATAACCAGGGTAAAGAAAATAGAACAATTTATCCTTATAGCATTGTCCGATTTGATTCCAATTTAATTTTTGAAGTTCATTTGATGTACCGTAAATTATTTTTAAAATTCTTCTTATGAATTATTTTAAAAAAAAAATAATTATATCTCACTCTATTACTGTTATCTAATATTCGAATATTATTTAAATTTACGATTTTGCATATACAAGATAGTAAAATGATGTTTTTTACGGTTTGAACACAACCAGAGTTAAGAAAATGTAATAACTAATAGCGTTAACGATTGTTCCGATTTAATTTTCAGATATAATTTGATTAACCCTAAATGATTTTTAAAAATATTTTAATGTATTGTGTTTAAAAAAAATAGTCATATCTCACTTAATTACGGTTATCTATTATTCAAATTTATTTTAAAATTAATATTTAGGTTATGCAAGATGACCCAAATGTACCTTTTTAAGTTTTGGACATAACCAGGGTTAAGAAAATAGAACAATTTATCCTTATAGCATTGTCCGATTTGATTCCAATTTAATTTTTGAAGTTCATTTGATGTACCGTAAATTATTTTTAAAATTCTTCTTATGAATTATTTAAAAAAAAAAATAATTATATCTCACTCTATTACTGTTATCTAATATTCGAATATAATTTAAATTTACGATTTTGCATATACAAGATAGTCAAATGATGTTTTTTACGGTTTGAACACAACCAGAGTTAAGAAAATATGATAACTAATAGCGTTGGCGATTGTTCCCATTTAATTTTAATTCAATTTTTAAATATAATTTGATTAACCCTAAATGATTTTTAAAAATATTTTGATGTATTGTGTTTAAAAAAAATAGTCATATCTCACTCAATTACGGTTATCTATTATTCAAATTTATTTTAAAATTAATATTTAAGTTATGCAAGATGACCCAAATGTACCTTTTTAAGTTTTGGACATAACCAGGGTTAAGAAAATAGTACAATTTATCCTTATAGCATTGTCCGATTTAATTCCAATTTAATTTTTGAAGTTCATTTGATGTACTGTAAATTATATTTAAAATTCTTCTTATGAATTATTTAAAAAAATAATTATATCTCACTCTATTACTGTTGTCTAATATTCGAATATAATTTAAATTTACGATTTCGCATATACAAGATAGCCAAATGATGTTTTTTACGGTTTGAACACAACCAGAGTTAAGAAAAAGTAATAACTAATAGCGTTAACGATTGTTCCGATTTAATTTTCAGATATAATTTGATTAACCCTAAATGGTTTTTAAAAATATTTTAATGTATTGTGTTTAAAAAAAATAGTCATATCTCACTTAATTACGGTTATCTGTTATTCAAATTTATTTTAAAATTATTATTTAGGTTATGCAAGATGACCCAAATGTACCTTTTTAAGTTTTGGACATCACCAGGGTTAAGAAAATAGAACAATTTATCCTTATAGCATTGTCCGATTTGATTCCAATTTAATTTTTGAAGTTCATTTGATGTACTGTAAATTATTTTTAAAATTCTTCTTATGAATTGTTTTTTAAAAAAATAATTGTATCTCACTCTATTACTGTTATCTAATATTCGAATATAATTTTAATTTACTATTTCGCATATACAAGATAGCCAAATGATGTTTTTTACGGTTTGAACACAACCAGAGTTAAGAAAATATAATAACTAATAGCGTTGGCGATTGTTCCGATTTCATTTTATTTTAATTTTTAGATATAATTTGATTAACCCTAAATGATTTTTAAAAATATTTTGATTTATAGTGTTTAAAAAAAATAGTCATATCTCACTCAATTACGGTTATCTATTATTCAAATTTATTTTAAAATTAATATTTAGGTTATACTAGATGACCCAAATGATCCTTTTTAAGTTTTGGACTAACCAGAGTTAAGAAAATAGAACAAATAATCATTATAGCATTGTCCGATTTGACTCCAATTTAATTTTTGAAGTTCATTTAATGTACTGTAAATTATTTTTAAAATTTTTCTTATGAATTGTTTTTTAAAAAAATAATTATATCTCACTCTATTACTGTTATCTATTATTCGAATATAATTCAAATTTACTATTTCGCATATACAAGATAGCCAAATGATGTTTTTTACGGTTTAAACACAACCAGAGTTAAGAAAATATAATAACTAATAGCGTTGGCGATTATTCCGATTTAATTTTAATTCAATTCTTAGATATAATTTGATTAAACCTAAATGATTTTTAAAAATATTTTGATGTATTGTGTTTAAAAAAAATAGTCATATCTCACTCAATTACGGTTATCTATTATTCAAATTTATTTTAAAATTAATATTTAAGTTATGCAAGATGACCCAAATGTACCTTTTTAAGTTTTGGACATAACCAGGGTTAAGAAAATAGTACAATTTATCCTTATAGCATTGTCCGATTTGATTCCAATTTAATTTTTGAAGTTCATTTGATGTACTGTAAATTATATTTAAAATTCTTCTTATGAATTATTTAAAAAAAATAATTATATCTCACTCTATTACTGTTGTCTAATATTCGAATATAATTTAAATTTACGATTTCGCATATACAAGATAGCCAAATGATGTTTTTTACGGTTTGAACACAACCAGAGTTAAGAAAAAGTAATAACTAATAGCGTTAACGATTGTTCCGATTTAATTTTCAGATATAATTTGATTAACCCTAAATGATTTTTAAAAATATTTTAATGTATTGTGTTTAAAAAAAATAGTCATATCTCACTTAATTACGGTTATCTGTTATTCAAATTTATTTTAAAATTAATATTTAGGTTATGCAAGATGACCCAAATGTACCTTTTTAAGTTTTGGACATAACCAGGGTAAAGAAAATAGAACAATTTATCCTTATAGCATTGTCCGATTTGATTCCAATTTAATTTTTGAAGTTCATTTGATGTACCGTAAATTATTTTTAAAATTCTTCTTATGAATTATTTTAAAAAAAAAATAATTATATCTCACTCTATTACTGTTATCTAATATTCGAATATTATTTAAATTTACGATTTTGCATATACAAGATAGTAAAATGATGTTTTTTACGGTTTGAACACAACCAGAGTTAAGAAAATGTAATAACTAATAGCGTTAACGATTGTTCCGATTTAATTTTCAGATATAATTTGATTAACCCTAAATGATTTTTAAAAATATTTTAATGTATTGTGTTTAAAAAAAATAGTCATATCTCACTTAATTACGGTTATCTATTATTCAAATTTATTTTAAAATTAATATTTAGGTTATGCAAGATGACCCAAATGTACCTTTTTAAGTTTTGGACATAACCAGGGTTAAGAAAATAGAACAATTTATCCTTATAGCATTGTCCGATTTGATTCCAATTTAATTTTTGAAGTTCATTTGATGTACCGTAAATTATTTTTAAAATTCTTCTTATGAATTATTTAAAAAAAAAAATAATTATATCTCACTCTATTACTGTTATCTAATATTCGAATATAATTTAAATTTACGATTTTGCATATACAAGATAGTCAAATGATGTTTTTTACGGTTTGAACACAACCAGAGTTAAGAAAATATGATAACTAATAGCGTTGGCGATTGTTCCCATTTAATTTTAATTCAATTTTTAAATATAATTTGATTAACCCTAAATGATTTTTAAAAATATTTTGATGTATTGTGTTTAAAAAAAATAGTCATATCTCACTCAATTACGGTTATCTATTATTCAAATTTATTTTAAAATTAATATTTAAGTTATGCAAGATGACCCAAATGTACCTTTTTAAGTTTTGGACATAACCAGGGTTAAGAAAATAGTACAATTTATCCTTATAGCATTGTCCGATTTGATTCCAATTTAATTTTTGAAGTTCATTTGATGTACTGTAAATTATATTTAAAATTCTTCTTATGAATTATTTAAAAAAAATAATTATATCTCACTCTATTACTGTTGTCTAATATTCGAATATAATTTAAATTTACGATTTCGCATATACAAGATAGCCAAATGATGTTTTTTACGGTTTGAACACAACCAGAGTTAAGAAAAAGTAATAACTAATAGCGTTAACGATTGTTCCGATTTAATTTTCAGATATAATTTGATTAACCCTAAATGATTTTTAAAAATATTTTAATGTATTGTGTTTAAAAAAAATAGTCATATCTCACTTAATTACGGTTATCTGTTATTCAAATTTATTTTAAAATTATTATTTAGGTTATGCAAGATGACCCAAATGTACCTTTTTAAGTTTTGGACATCACCAGGGTTAAGAAAATAGAACAATTTATCCTTATAGCATTGTCCGATTTGATTCCAATTTAATTTTTGAAGTTCATTTGATGTACTGTAAATTATATTTAAAATTCTTCTTATGAATTGTTTTTTAAAAAAATAATTGTATCTCACTCTATTACTGTTATCTAATATTCGAATATAATTTTAATTTACTATTTCGCATATACAAGATAGCCAAATGATGTTTTTTACGGTTTGAACACAACCAGAGTTAAGAAAATATAATAACTAATAGCGTTGGCGATTGTTCCGATTTCATTTTATTTTAATTTTTAGATATAATTTGATTAACCCTAAATGATTTTTAAAAATATTTTGATGTATAGTGTTTAAAAAAAAAAGTCATATCTCACTCAATTACGGTTATCTATTATTCAAATTTATTTTAAAATTAATATTTAGGTTATACTAGATGACCCAAATGATCCTTTTTAAGTTTTGGACTAACCAGAGTTAAGAAAATAGAACAAATAATCATTATAGCATTGTCCGATTTGACTCCAATTTAATTTTTGAAGTTCATTTAATGTACTGTAAATTATTTTTAAAATTTTTCTTATGAATTGTTTTTTAAAAAAATAATTATATCTCACTCTATTACTGTTATCTATTATTCGAATATAATTCAAATTTACTATTTCGCATATACAAGATAGCCAAATGATGTTTTTTACGGTTTAAACACAACCAGAGTTAAGAAAATATAATAACTAATAGCGTTGGCGATTATTCCGATTTAATTTTAATTCAATTCTTAGATATAATTTGATTAAACCTAAATGATTTTTAAAAATATTTTGATGTATTGTGTTTAAAAAAAATAGTCATATCTCACTCAATTACGGTTATCTATTATTCAAATTTATTTTAAAATTAATATTTAAGTTATGCAAGATGACCCAAATGTACCTTTTTAAGTTTTGGACATAACCAGGGTTAAGAAAATAGTACAATTTATCCTTATAGCATTGTCCGATTTGATTCCAATTTAATTTTTGAAGTTCATTTGATGTACTGTAAATTATATTTAAAATTCTTCTTATGAATTATTTAAAAAAAATAATTATATCTCACTCTATTACTGTTGTCTAATATTCGAATATAATTTAAATTTACGATTTCGCATATACAAGATAGCCAAATGATGTTTTTTACGGTTTGAACACAACCAGAGTTAAGAAAAAGTAATAACTAATAGCGTTAACGATTGTTCCGATTTAATTTTCAGATATAATTTGATTAACCCTAAATGATTTTTAAAAATATTTTAATGTATTGTGTTTAAAAAAAATAGTCATATCTCACTTAATTACGGTTATCTATTATTCAAATTTATTTTAAAATTAATATTTAGGTTATGCAAGATGACCCAAATGTACCTTTTTAAGTTTTGGACATAACCAGGGTTAAGAAAATAGAACAATTTATCCTTATAGCATTGTCCGATTTGATTCCAATTTAATTTTTGAAGTTCATTTGATGTACCGTAAATTATTTTTAAAATTCTTCTTATGAATTATTTAAAAAAAAAAATAATTATATCTCACTCTATTACTGTTATCTAATATTCGAATATAATTTAAATTTACGATTTTGCATATACAAGATAGTCAAATGATGTTTTTTACGGTTTGAACACAACCAGAGTTAAGAAAATATGATAACTAATAGCGTTGGCGATTGTTCCCATTTAATTTTAATTCAATTTTTAAATATAATTTGATTAACCCTAAATGATTTTTAAAAATATTTTGATGTATTGTGTTTAAAAAAAATAGTCATATCTCACTCAATTACGGTTATCTATTATTCAAATTTATTTTAAAATTAATATTTAAGTTATGCAAGATGACCCAAATGTACCTTTTTAAGTTTTGGACATAACCAGGGTTAAGAAAATAGTACAATTTATCCTTATAGCATTGTCCGATTTGATTCCAATTTAATTTTTGAAGTTCATTTGATGTACTGTAAATTATATTTAAAATTCTTCTTATGAATTATTTAAAAAAAATAATTATATCTCACTCTATTACTGTTGTCTAATATTCGAATATAATTTAAATTTACGATTTCGCATATACAAGATAGCCAAATGATGTTTTTTACGGTTTGAACACAACCAGAGTTAAGAAAAAGTAATAACTAATAGCGTTAACGATTGTTCCGATTTAATTTTCAGATATAATTTGATTAACCCTAAATGATTTTTAAAAATATTTTAATGTATTGTGTTTAAAAAAAATAGTCATATCTCACTTAATTACGGTTATCTGTTATTCAAATTTATTTTAAAATTATTATTTAGGTTATGCAAGATGACCCAAATGTACCTTTTTAAGTTTTGGACATCACCAGGGTTAAGAAAATAGAACAATTTATCCTTATAGCATTGTCCGATTTGATTCCAATTTAATTTTTGAAGTTCATTTGATGTACTGTAAATTATTTTTAAAATTCTTCTTATGAATTGTTTTTTAAAAAAATAATTGTATCTCACTCTATTACTGTTATCTAATATTCGAATATAATTTTAATTTACTATTTCGCATATACAAGATAGCCAAATGATGTTTTTTACGGTTTGAACACAACCAGAGTTAAGAAAATATAATAACTAATAGCGTTGGCGATTGTTCCGATTTAATTTTAATTCAATTTATAGATATAATTTGATTAACCCTAAATGATTTTTAAAAATATTTTAATGTATTGTGTTTAAAAAAAATAATCATATCTCACTTAATTACGGTTATCTATTATTCAAATTTATTTCAAAATTAATATTTAAGTTATGCAAGATGACCCAAATGTACCTTTTTAAGTTTTGGACATAACCAGGGTTAAGAAAATAGAACAATTTATCCTTTTAGCATTGTCCGATTTGATTTCAATTTAATTTTTGAAGTTCATTAGATGTACTGTAAATTATTTTTAAAATTCTTATGAATTTTTTTTTTAAAAAAATAATTATATCTCACTCTGTTACTGTTATCTAATATTCGAATATAATTTAAATTTACTATTTCGCATATACAAGATAGCCAAATGATGTTTTTTACGGTTTGAACACAACCAGAGTTAAGAAAATGTAATAACTAATAGCGATAACGATTGTTCCGATTTAATTTTTAGATATAATTTGATTAACCCTAAATGATTTTTAAAAATATTTTAATGTATTGTGTTTAAAAAAAATAGTCATATCTCACTTAATTACAGTTATCTATTATTCAAATTTATTTTAAAATTAATATTTAGGTTATACAAGATGACCCAAATGATCCTTTTTAAGTTTTGGACATAACCAGTGTTAAGAAAATAGAACAAATAATCATTATAGCATTGTCCGATTTGACTCCAATTTAATTTTTGAAGTTCATTTAATGTACTGTAAATTATTTTTAAAATTTTTCTTATGAATTGTTTTTTAAAAAAATAATTATATCTCACTCTATTACTGTTATCTATTATTCGAATATAATTCAAATTTACTATTTCGCATATACAAGATAGCCAAATGATGTTTTTTACGGTTTGAACACAACCAGAGTTAAGAAAATATAATAACTAATAGCGTTGGCGATTATTCCGATTTAATTTTAATTCAATTCTTAGATATAATTTGATTAAACCTAAATGATTTTTAAAAATATTTTGATGTATTGTGTTTAAAAAAAATAGTCATATCTCACTCAATTACGGTTATCTATTATTCAAATTTATTTTAAAATTAATATTTAAATTATGCAAGATGACCCAAATGTACCTTTTTAAGTTTTGGACATCACCAGGGTTAAGAAAATAGAACAATTTATCCTTATAGCATTGTCCGATTTGATTCCAATTTAATTTTTGAAGTTCATTTGATGTACTGTAAATTATTTTTAAAATTCTTCTTATGAATTGTTTTTTAAAAAAAATAATTATATCTCACTCTTTTACTGTTATCTAATATTCGAATATAATTTAAATTTACTATTTCGCATATACAAGATAGCCAAATGATGTTTTTTACGGTTTGAACACAACCAGAGTTAAGAAAATATAATAACTAATAGCGTTGGCGATTGTTCCGATTTAATTTTAATTCAATTTATAGATATAATTTGATTAACCCTAAATGATTTTTAAAAATATTTTGATGTATTGTGTTTAAAAAAAATAGTCATATCTCACTCAATTACGGTTATCTAGTATTCAAATTTATTTTAAAATTAATATTTAACTTATGCAAGATGACCCAAATGTACCTTTTTAAGTTTTGGACATCACCGGGGTTAAGAAAATAGAACAATTTATCCTTATAGCATTGTCCGATTTGATTCCAATTTAATTTTTGAAGTTCATTTGATGTACTGTAAATTATTTTTAAAATTCTTCATATGAATTGTTTTTTAAAAAAAATAATTATATCTCACTTTTTTACTGTTATCTAATATTCGAATATAATTTAAATTTACTATTTCGCATATACAAGATAGCCAAATGATGTTTTTTACGGTTTGAACACAACCAGAGTTAAGAAAATATAATAACTAATAGCGTTGGCGATTGTTCCGATTTCATTTTATTTTAATTTTTAGATATAATTTGATTAACCCTAAATGATTTTTAAAAATATTTTGATGTATAGTGTTTAAAAAAAATAGTCATATCTCACTCAATTACGGTTATCTATTATTCAAATTTATTTTAAAATTAATATTTAGGTTATACTAGATGACCCAAATGATCCTTTTTAAGTTTTGGACTAACCAGAGTTAAGAAAATAGAACAAATAATCATTATCGCATTGTCCGATTTGACTCCAATTTAATTTTTGAAGTTCATTTAATGTACTGTAAATTATTTTTAAAATTTTTCTTATGAATTGTTTTTTAAAAAAATAATTATATCTCACTCTATTACTGTTATCTATTATTCGAATATAATTCAAATTTACTATTTCGCATATACAAGATAGCCAAATGATGTTTTTTTACGGTTTAAACACAACCAGAGTTAAGAAAATATAATAACTAATAGCGTTGGCGATTATTCCGATTTAATTTTAATTCAATTCTTAGATATAATTTGATTAAACCTAAATGATTTTTAAAAATATTTTGATGTATTGTGTTTAAAAAAAATAGTCATATCTCACTCAATTACGGTTATCTATTATTCAAATTTATTTTAAAATTAATATTTAAGTTATGCAAGATGACCCAAATGTACCTTTTTAAGTTTTGGACATAACCAGGGTTAAGAAAATAGTACAATTTATCCTTATAGCATTGTCCGATTTGATTCCAATTTAATTTTTGAAGTTCATTTGATGTACTGTAAATTATATTTAAAATTCTTCTTATGAATTATTTAAAAAAAATAATTATATCTCACTCTATTACTGTTGTCTAATATTCGAATATAATTTAAATTTACGATTTCGCATATACAAGATAGCCAAATGATGTTTTTTACGGTTTGAACACAACCAGAGTTAAGAAAAAGTAATAACTAATAGCGTTAACGATTGTTCCGATTTAATTTTCAGATATAATTTGATTAACCCTAAATGATTTTTAAAAATATTTTAATGTATTGTGTTTAAAAAAAATAGTCATATCTCACTTAATTACGGTTATCTGTTATTCAAATTTATTTTAAAATTAATATTTAGGTTATGCAAGATGACCCAAATGTACCTTTTTAAGTTTTGGACATAACCAGGGTAAAGAAAATAGAACAATTTATCCTTATAGCATTGTCCGATTTGATTCCAATTTAATTTTTGAAGTTCATTTGATGTACCGTAAATTATTTTTAAAATTCTTCTTATGAATTATTTTAAAAAAAAAATAATTATATCTCACTCTATTACTGTTATCTAATATTCGAATATTATTTAAATTTACGATTTTGCATATACAAGATAGTAAAATGATGTTTTTTACGGTTTGAACACAACCAGAGTTAAGAAAATGTAATAACTAATAGCGTTAACGATTGTTCCGATTTAATTTTCAGATATAATTTGATTAACCCTAAATGATTTTTAAAAATATTTTAATGTATTGTGTTTAAAAAAAATAGTCATATCTCACTTAATTACGGTTATCTATTATTCAAATTTATTTTAAAATTAATATTTAGGTTATGCAAGATGACCCAAATGTACCTTTTTAAGTTTTGGACATAACCAGGGTTAAGAAAATAGAACAATTTATCCTTATAGCATTGTCCGATTTGATTCCAATTTAATTTTTGAAGTTCATTTGATGTACCGTAAATTATTTTTAAAATTCTTCTTATGAATTATTTAAAAAAAAAAATAATTATATCTCACTCTATTACTGTTATCTAATATTCGAATATAATTTAAATTTACGATTTTGCATATACAAGATAGTCAAATGATGTTTTTTACGGTTTGAACACAACCAGAGTTAAGAAAATATGATAACTAATAGCGTTGGCGATTGTTCCCATTTAATTTTAATTCAATTTTTAAATATAATTTGATTAACCCTAAATGATTTTTAAAAATATTTTGATGTATTGTGTTTAAAAAAAATAGTCATATCTCACTCAATTACGGTTATCTATTATTCAAATTTATTTTAAAATTAATATTTAAGTTATGCAAGATGACCCAAATGTACCTTTTTAAGTTTTGGACATAACCAGGGTTAAGAAAATAGTACAATTTATCCTTATAGCATTGTCCGATTTGATTCCAATTTAATTTTTGAAGTTCATTTGATGTACTGTAAATTATATTTAAAATTCTTCTTATGAATTATTTAAAAAAAATAATTATATCTCACTCTATTACTGTTGTCTAATATTCGAATATAATTTAAATTTACGATTTCGCATATACAAGATAGCCAAATGATGTTTTTTACGGTTTGAACACAACCAGAGTTAAGAAAAAGTAATAACTAATAGCGTTAACGATTGTTCCGATTTAATTTTCAGATATAATTTGATTAACCCTAAATGATTTTTAAAAATATTTTAATGTATTGTGTTTAAAAAAAATAGTCATATCTCACTTAATTACGGTTATCTGTTATTCAAATTTATTTTAAAATTATTATTTAGGTTATGCAAGATGACCCAAATGTACCTTTTTAAGTTTTGGACATCACCAGGGTTAAGAAAATAGAACAATTTATCCTTATAGCATTGTCCGATTTGATTCCAATTTAATTTTTGAAGTTCATTTGATGTACTGTAAATTATTTTTAAAATTCTTCTTATGAATTGTTTTTTAAAAAAATAATTGTATCTCACTCTATTACTGTTATCTAATATTCGAATATAATTTTAATTTACTATTTCGCATATACAAGATAGCCAAATGATGTTTTTTACGGTTTGAACACAACCAGAGTTAAGAAAATATAATAACTAATAGCGTTGGCGATTGTTCCGATTTAATTTTAATTCAATTTATAGATATAATTTGATTAACCCTAAATGATTTTTAAAAATATTTTGATGTATTGTGTTTAAAAAAAATAGTCATATCTCACTCAATTACGGTTATCTATTATTCAAATTTATTTTAAAATTTATATTTAAGTTATGCAAGATGACCCAAATGTACCTTTTTAAGTTTTGGACATCACCAGGGTTAAGAAAATAGAACAATTTATCCTTATAGCATTGTCCGATTTGATTCCAATTTAAATTTTGAAGTTCATTTGATGTACTGTAAATTATTTTTAAAATTCTTCTTATGAATTGTTTTTTAAAAAAAATAATTATATCTCACTCTTTTACTGTTATCTAATATTCGAATATAATTTAAATTTACTATTTCGCATATACAAGATAGCCAAATGATGTTTTTTACGGTTTGAACACAACCAGAGTTAAGAAAATGTAATAACTAATAGCGTTAACGATTGTTCCGATTTAATTTTTAGATATAATTTGATTAAACCCTAAATGATTTTTAAAAATATTTTAATGTATTGTGTTTAAAAAAAATAATCATATCTCACTTAATTACGGTTATCTATTATTCAAATTTATTTCAAAATTAATATTTAAGTTATGCAAGATGACCCAAATGTACCTTTTTAAGTTTTGGACATAACCAGGGTTAAGAAAATAGAACAATTTATCCTTTTAGCATTGTCCGATTTGATTCCAATTTAAATTTTGAAGTTCATTTGATGTACTGTAAATTATTTTTAAAATTCTTCTTATGAATTGTTTTTTAAAAAAAATAATTATATCTCACTCTTTTACTGTTATCTAATATTCGAATATAATTTAAATTTACGATTTCGCATATACAAGATAGCCAAATGATGTTTTTTACGGTTTGAACACAACCAGAGTTAAGAAAAAGTTATAACTAATAGCGTTAACGATTGTTCCGATTTAATTTTCAGATATAATTTGATTAACCCTAAATGATTTTTAAAAATATTTTAATGTATTGTGTTTAAAAAAAATAGTCATATCTCACTTAATTACGGTTATCTGTTATTCAAATTTATTTTAAAATTATTATTTAGGTTATGCAAGATGACCCAAATGTACCTTTTTAAGTTTTGGACATCACCAGGGTTAAGAAAATAGAACAATTTATCCTTATAGCATTGTCCGATTTGATTCCAATTTAATTTTTGAAGTTCATTTGATGTACTGTATATTATTTTTAAAATTCTTCTTATGAATTGTTTTTTAAAAAAATAATTGTATCTCACTCTATTACTGTTATCTAATATTCGAATATAATTTTAATTTACTATTTCGCATATACAAGATAGCCAAATGATGTTTTTTACGGTTTGAACACAACCAGAGTTAAGAAAAAGTAATAACTAATAGCGTTAACGATTGTTCCGATTTAATTTTCAGATATAATTTGATTAACCCTAAATGATTTTTAAAAATATTTTAATGTATTGTGTTTAAAAAAAATAGTCATATCTCACTTAATTACGGTTATCTGTTATTCAAATTTATTTTAAAATTATTATTTAGGTTATGCAAGATGACCCAAATGTACCTTTTTAAGTTTTGGACATCACCAGGGTTAAGAAAATAGAACAATTTATCCTTATAGCATTGTCCGATTTGATTCCAATTTAAATTTTGAAGTTCATTTGATGTACTGTAAATTATTTTTAAAATTCTTCTTATGAATTGTTTTTTAAAAAAAATAATTATATCTCACTCTTTTACTGTTATCTAATATTCGAATATAATTTAAATTTACTATTTCGCATATACAAGATAGCCAAATGATGTTTTTTACGGTTTGAACACAACCAGAGTTAAGAAAATGTAATAACTAATAGCGTTAACGATTGTTCCGATTTAATTTTTAGATATAATTTGATTAAACCCTAAATGATTTTTAAAAATATTTTAATGTATTGTGTTTAAAAAAAATAATCATATCTCACTTAATTACGGTTATCTATTATTCAAATTTATTTCAAAATTAATATTTAAGTTATGCAAGATGACCCAAATGTACCTTTTTAAGTTTTGGACATAACCAGGGTTAAGAAAATAGAACAATTTATCCTTTTAGCATTGTCCGATTTGATTTCAATTTAATTTTTGAAGTTCATTAGATGTACTGTAAATTATTTTTAAAATTCTTATGAATTTTTTTTTTTAAAAAAATAATTATATCTCACTCTGTTACTGTTATCTAATATTCGAATATAATTTAAATTTACTATTTCGCATATACAAGATAGCCAAATGATGTTTTTTACGGTTTGAACACAACCAGAGTTAAGAAAATGTAATAACTAATAGCGATAACGATTGTTCCGATTTAATTTTTAGATATAATTTGATTAACCCTAAATGATTTTTAAAAATATTTTAATGTATTGTGTTTAAAAAAAATAGTCATATCTCACTTAATTACAGTTATCTATTATTCAAATTTATTTTAAAATTAATATTTCGGTTATACAAGATGACCCAAATGATCCTTTTTAAGTTTTGGACATAACCAGTGTTAAGAAAATAGAACAAATAATCATTATAGCATTGTCCGATTTGACTCCAATTTAATTTTTGAAGTTCATTTAATGTACTGTAAATTATTTTTAAAATTTTTCTTATGAATTGTTTTTTAAAAAAATAATTATATCTCACTCTATTACTGTTATCTATTATTCGAATATAATTCAAATTTACTATTTCGCATATACAAGATAGCCAAATGATGTTTTTTACGGTTTGAACACAACCAGAGTTAAGAAAATATAATAACTAATAGCGTTGGCGATTATTCCGATTTAATTTTAATTCAATTCTTAGATATAATTTGATTAAACCTAAATGATTTTTAAAAATATTTTGATGTATTGTGTTTAAAAAAAATAGTCATATCTCACTCAATTACGGTTATCTATTATTCAAATTTATTTTAAAATTAATATTTAAATTATGCAAGATGACCCAAATGTACCTTTTTAAGTTTTGGACATCACCAGGGTTAAGAAAATAGAACAATTTATCCTTATAGCATTGTCCGATTTGATTCCAATTTAATTTTTGAAGTTCATTTGATGTACTGTAAATTATTTTTAAAATTCTTCTTATGAATTGTTTTTTAAAAAAAATAATTATATCTCACTCTTTTACTGTTATCTAATATTCGAATATAATTTAAATTTACGATTTTGCATATACAAGATAGTCAAATGATGTTTTTTACGGTTTGAACACAACCAGAGTTAAGAAAATATGATAACTAATAGCGTTGGCGATTGTTCCCATTTAATTTTAATTCAATTCTTAGATATAATTTGATTAAACCTAAATGATTTTTAAAAATATTTTGATGTATTGTGTTTAAAAAAAATAGTCATATCTCACTCAATTACGGTTATCTATTATTCAAATTTATTTTAAAATTAATATTTAAATTATGCAAGATGACCCAAATGTACCTTTTTAAGTTTTGGACATCACCAGGGTTAAGAAAATAGTACAATTTATCCTTATAGCATTGTCCGATTTGATTCCAATTTAATTTTTGAAGTTCATTTGATGTACTGTAAATTATATTTAAAATTCTTCTTATGAATTATTTAAAAAAAAATAATTATATCTCTCTCTATTACTGTTGTCTAATATTCGAATATAATTTAAATTTACGATTTCGCATATACAAGATAGCCAAATGATGTTTTTTACGGTTTGAACACAACCAGAGTTAAGAAAAAGTAATAACAAATAGCGTTAACGATTGTTCCGATTTAATTTTCAGATATAATTTGATTAACCCTAAATGATTTTTAAAAATATTTTAATGTATTGTGTTTAAAAAAAATAGTCATATCTCACTTAATTACGGTTATCTATTATTCAAATTTATTTTAAAATTAATATTTAGGTTTTGCAAGATGACCCAAATGTACCTTTTTAAGTTTTGGACATCACCAGGGTTAAGAAAATAGAACATTGTTCCCATTTAATTTTAATTCAATTTTTAAATATAATTTGATTAACCCTAAATTATTTTTAAAAATATTTTGATGTATTGTGTTTAAAAAAAATAGTCATATCTCACTCAATTACGGTTATCTATTATTCAAATTTATTTTAAAATTAATATTTAGGTTTTGCAAGATGACCCAAATGTACCTTTTTAAGTTTTGGACATAACCAGGGTTAAGAAAATAGAACAATTTATCCTTATAGCATTGTCCGATTTGATTTCAATTTAATTTTTGAAGTTCATTTGATGTACTGTAAATTATTTTTAAAATTCTTCTTATGAATTATTTTTAAAAAAAATATATGTATCTCACTCTATTACTGTTATCTAATATTCGAATATAATTTAAATTTACTATTTCGCATATACAAGATAGCCAAATGATGTTTTTTACAGTTTGAACACAACCAGAGTTAAGAAAATGTAATAACTAATAGCGTTAACGATTGTTCCGATTTAATTTTTAGATATAATTTGATTAACCCTAAATGATTTTTAAAAATATTTTAATGTATTGTGTTTAAAAAAAATAGTCATATCTCACTTAATTACGGTTATCTATTATTCAAATTTATTTTAAAATTAATATTTAGGTTATACAAGATGACCCAAATGATCCTTTTTAAGTTTTGGACTAACCAGAGTTAAGAAAATAGAACAATTAATCATTATAGCATTGTCCGATTTGATTCCAATTTAATTTTTGAAGTTCATTTGATGTACTGTAAATTATTTTTAAAATTCTTATGAATTGTTTTTAAAAAAAATAATTATATCTCACTCTATTACTGTTATCTAATATTCGAATATAATTGAAATTTACTATTTCGCATATACAAGATAGCCAAATGATGTTTTTTACGGTTTGAACACAACCAGAGTTAAGAAAATATAATAACTAATAGCGTTGGCGATTGTTCCGATTTAATTTTAGTTCAATTTTTAGATATAATTTGATTAACCCTAAATGATTTTTAAAAATATTTTGATGTATTGTGTTTAAAAAAAATAGTCATATCTCACTCAATTACGGTTATCTATTATTCAAATTTATTTTAAAATTAATATTTAAGTTATGCAAGATGACCCAAATTTACCTTTTTAAGTTTTGGACATAACCAGGGTTAAGAAAATAGAACAATTTATCCTTATAGCATTGTCCGATTTGATTCCAATTTAATTTTTGAAGTTCATTTGATGTACTGTAAATTATTTTTAAAATTCTTCTTATAATTTGTTTTTTAAAAAAATAATTATATCTCACTCTATTACTGTTATCTAATATTCGAATATAATTTAAATTTACATTTCGCATATACAAAATAGCCAAATGATGTTTTTTACGGTTTGAACACAACCAGAGTTAAGAAAATATAATAACTAATAGCGTTGGCGATTGTTCCGATTGCATTTTATTTCAATTTTTAGATATAATTTGATTAACCCTAAATGATTTTTAAAAATATTTTGATGTATAGTGTTTAAAAAAAATAGTCATATCTCACTCAATTACGGTTATCTATTATTCAAATTTATTTTAAAATTAATATTTAAGTTATGCAAGATGACCCAAATGTACCTTTTTAAGTTTTGGACATAACCAGGGTTAAGAAAATAGAACAATTTATCCTTATAGCATTGTCCGATTTGATTCCAATTTAATTTTTGAAGTTCATTTGATGTACTGTAAATTATTTTTAAAATTCTTCTTATGAATTATTTAAAAAAAAAATAATTATATCTCAATCTATTACTATTATCTAATATTCGAATATAATTTAAATTTACTATTTCACATATACAAAATAGCCAAATGATGTTTTTTACGGTTTGAACACAACCAGAGTTAAGAAAATATAATAACTAATAGCGTTGGCGATTGTTCCGATTTCATTTTATTGCAATTTTTAGATATAATTTGATTAACCCTAAATGATTTTTAAAAATATTTTGATGTATAGTGTTTAAAAAAAATAGTCATATCTCACTCAATTACGGTTATCTATTATTCAAATTTATTTTAAAATTAATATTTAAGTTATGCAAGATGACCCAAATGTACCTTTTTAAGTTTTGGACATCACCAGGGTTAAGAAAATAGAACAATTTATCCTTATAGCATCGTCCGATTTGATTCCAATTTAATTTTTGAAGTTCATTTGATGTACTGTAAATTATATTTAAAATTCTTCTTATGAATTATTAAAAAAAAATAATTATATCTCACTCTATTACTGTTATCTAATATTCGAATATAATTTAAATTTACTATTTCGCATATACAAGATAGCCAAATGATGTTTTTTACGGTTTGAACACAACCAGAGTTAAGAAAATATAATAACTAATAGCGTTGGCGATTGTTCCGATTTAATTTTAATTCAATTTATAGATATAATTTGATTAACCCTAAATGATTTTTAAAAATATTTTGATGTATTGTGTTTAAAAAAAATAGTCATATCTCACTCAATTACGGTTATCTAGTATTCAAATTTATTTTAAAATTAATATTTAACTTATGCAAGATGACCCAAATGTACCTTTTTAAGTTTTGGACATCACCGGGGTTAAGAAAATAGAACAATTTATCCTTATAGCATTGTCCGATTTGATTCCAATTTAATTTTTGAAGTTCATTTGATGTACTGTAAATTATTTTTAAAATTCTTCATATGAATTGTTTTTTAAAAAAAATAATTATATCTCACTTTTTTACTGTTATCTAATATTCGAATATAATTTAAATTTACTATTTCGCATATACAAGATAGCCAAATGATGTTTTTTACGGTTTGAACACAACCAGAGTTAAGAAAATATAATAACTAATAGCGTTGGCGATTGTTCCGATTTCATTTTATTTTAATTTTTAGATATAATTTGATTAACCCTAAATGATTTTTAAAAATATTTTGATGTATAGTGTTTAAAAAAAATAGTCATATCTCACTCAATTACGGTTATCTATTATTCAAATTTATTTTAAAATTAATATTTAGGTTATACTAGATGACCCAAATGATCCTTTTTAAGTTTTGGACTAACCAGAGTTAAGAAAATAGAACAAATAATCATTACAGCATTGTCCGATTTGACTCCAATTTAATTTTTGAAGTTCATTTAATGTACTGTAAATTATTTTTAAAATTTTTCTTATGAATTGTTTTTTAAAAAAATAATTATATCTCACTCTATTACTGTTATCTATTATTCGAATATAATTCAAATTTACTATTTCGCATATACAAGATAGCCAAATGATGTTTTTTACGGTTTAAACACAACCAGAGTTAAGAAAATATAATAACTAATAGCGTTGGCGATTATTCCGATTTAATTTTAATTCAATTCTTAGATATAATTTGATTAAACCTAAATGATTTTTAAAAATATTTTGATGTATTGTGTTTAAAAAAAATAGTCATATCTCACTCAATTACGGTTATCTATTATTCAAATTTATTTTAAAATTAATATTTAAGCTATGCAAGATGACCAAAATGTACCTTTTTAAGTTTTGGACATAACCAGGGTTAAGAAAATAGTACAATTTATCCCTATAGCATTGTCCGATTTGATTCCAATTTAATTTTTGAAGTTCATTTGATGTACTGTAAATTATATTTAAAATTCTTCTTATGAATTATTTAAAAAAAATAATTATATCTCACTCTATTACTGTTGTCTAATATTCGAATATTATTTAAATTTACGATTTTGCATATACAAGATAGTCAAATGATGTTTTTTACGGTTTGAACACAACCAGAGTTAAGAAAATGTAATAACTAATAGCGTTAACGATTGTTCCGATTTAATTTTCAGATATAATTTGATTAACCCTAAATGATTTTTAAAAATATTTTAATGTATTGTGTTTAAAAAAAATAGTCATATCTCACTTAATTACGGTTATCTATTATTCAAATTTATTTTAAAATTAATATTTAGGTTATGCAAGATGACCCAAATGTACCTTTTTAAGTTTTGGACATAACCAGGGTTAAGAAAATAGAACAATTTATCCTTATAGCATTGTCCGACTTGATTCCAATTTAATTTTTGAAGTTCATTTGATGTACCGTAAATTATTTTTAAAATTCTTCTTATGAATTATTAAAAAAAAAAAATAATTATATCTCACTCTATTACTGTTATCTAATATTCGAATATAATTTAAATTTACGATTTTGCATATACAAGATAGTCAAATGATGTTTTTTACGGTTTGAACACAACCAGAGTTAAGAAAATATGATAACTAATAGCGTTGGCGATTGTTCCCATTTAATTTTAATTCAATTTTTAAATATAATTTGATTAACCCTAAATGATTTTTAAAAATATTTTGATGTATTGTGTTTAAAAAAAATAGTCATATCTCACTCAATTACGGTTATCTATTATTCAAATTTATTTTAAAATTAATATTTAAGTTATGCAAGATGACCCAAATGTACCTTTTTAAGTTTTGGACATAACCAGGGTTAAGAAAATAGTACAATTTATCCTTATAGCATTGTCCGATTTGATTCCAATTTAATTTTTGAAGTTCATTTGATGTACTGTAAATTATATTTAAAATTCTTCTTATGAATTATTTAAAAAAAATAATTATATCTCACTCTATTACTGTTGTCTAATATTCGAATATAATTTAAATTTACGATTTCGCATATACAAGATAGCCAAATGATGTTTTTTACGGTTTGAACACAACCAGAGATAAGAAAAAGTAATAACTAATAGCGTTAACGATTGTTCCGATTTAATTTTCAGATATAATTTGATTAACCCTAAATGATTTTTAAAAATATTTTAATGTATTGTGTTTAAAAAAAATAGTCATATCTCACTTAATTACGGTTATCTGTTATTCAAATTTATTTTAAAATTATTATTTAGGTTATGCAAGATGACCCAAATGTACCTTTTTAAGTTTTGGACATCACCAGGGTTAAGAAAATAGAACAATTTATCCTTATAGCATTGTCCGATTTGATTCCAATTTAATTTTTGAAGTTCATTTGATGTACTGTAAATTATTTTTAAAATTCTTCTTATGAATTGTTTTTTAAAAAAATAATTGCATCTCACTCTGTTACTGTTATCTAATATTCGAATATAATTTAAATTTACTATTTCGCATATACAAGATAGCCAAATGATGTTTTTTACGGTTTGAACACAACCAGAGTTAAGAAAATGTAATAACTAATAGCGTTAACGATTGTTCCGATTTAATTTTCAGATATAATTTGATTAACCCTAAATGATTTTTAAAAATATTTTAATGTATTGTGTTTAAAAAAAATAGTCATATCTCACTTAATTACGGTTATCTATTATTCAAATTTATTTTAAAATTAATATTTAGGTTATGCAAGATGACCCAAATGTACCTTTTTAAGTTTTGGACATAAGCAGGGTTAAGAAAATAGAACAATTTATCCTTATAGCATTGTCCGATTTGATTTCAATTTAATTTTTGAAGTTCATTTGATGTACCGTAAATTATTTTTAAAATTCTTCTTATGAATTGTTTTTTAAAAAAATAATTGCATCTCACTCTGTTACTGTTATCTAATATTCGAATATAATTTAAATTTACTATTTCGCATATACAAGATAGCCAAATGATGTTTTTTACGGTTTGAACACAACCAGAGTTAAGAAAATATAATAACTAATAGCGTTGGCGATTCCAATTTAATTTTTAAAGTTCATTTGATGTACTGTAAATTATTTTTAAAATTCTTCTTATGAATTGTTTATTAAAAAAATAATTACATCTCACTCTATTGCTGTTATCTAATATTCGAATATAATTTAAATTTACTATTTCGCATATACAAGATAGCCAATTGATGTTTTTTACCGTTTGAACACAAACAGAGTTAAAAAAATATAATAACTAATAGCGTTGGCGATTGTTCCGATTTAATTTTAATTCAATTCTTAGATATAATTTGATTAACCCTAAATGATTTTTAAAAATATTTTGATGTATTGTGTTTAAAAAAAATAGTCATATCTCACTCAATTACGGTTATCTATTATTCAAATTTATTTTAAAATTAATATTTAGGTTATGCAAGATGACCCAAATGTACCTTTTTAAGTTTTGGACATAACCAGGGTTAAGAAAATAGAACAATTTATCCTTATAGCATTGTCCGATTTGATTCCAATTTAATTTTTGAAGTTCATTTGATGTACCGTAAATTATTTTTAAAATTCTTCTTATGAATTATTTAAAAAAAAAAATAATTATATCTCACTCTATTACTGTTATCTAATATTCGAATATAATTTAAATTTACGATTTTGCATATACAAGATAGTCAAATGATGTTTTTTACGGTTTGAACACAACCAGAGTTAAGAAAATATGATAACTAATAGCGTTGGCGATTGTGCCCATTTAATTTTAATTCAATTTTTAAATATAATTTGATTAACCCTAAATGATTTTTAAAAATATTTTGATGTATTGTGTTTAAAAAAAATAGTCATATCTCACTCAATTACGCTTATCTATTATTCAAATTTATTTTAAAATTAATATTTAGGTTATGCAAGACGACCCAAATGTACCTTTTTAGGTTTAGGACATAACCAGGGTTAAGAAAATAGAACAATTTATCCTTATAGCATTGTCCGATTTGATTCCAATTTAATTTTTGAAGTTCATTTGATGTACTGTAAATTATTTTTAAAATTCTTCTTATGAATTGTTTTTTAAAAAAATAATTGCATCTCACTCTATTACTGTTATCTAATATTCGAATATAATTTTAATTTACTATTTCGCATATACAAGATAGCCAAATGATGTTTTTTACGGTTTGAACACAACCAGAGTTAAGAAAATATAATAACTAATAGCGTTGGCGATTGTTCCGATTTAATTTTAATTCAATTTATAGATATAATTTGATTAACCCTAAATGATTTTTTAAAATATTTTGATGTATTGTGTTTAAAAAAAATAGTCATATCTCACTCAATTACGGTTATCTATTATTCAAATTTATTTTAAAATTTATATTTAAGTTATGCAAGATGACCCAAATGTACCTTTTTAAGTTTTGGACATCACCAGGGTTAAGAAAATAGAACAATTTATCCTTATAGCATTGTCCGATTTGATTCCAATTTAAATTTTGAAGTTCATTTGATGTACTGTAAATTATTTTTAAAATTCTTCTTATGAATTGTTTTTTAAAAAAAATAATTATATCTCACTCTTTTACTGTTATCTAATATTCGAATATAATTTAAATTTACTATTTCGCATATACAAGATAGCCAAATGATGTTTTTTACGGTTTGAACACAACCAGAGTTAAGAAAATGTAATAACTAATAGCGTTAACGATTGTTCCGATTTAATTTTTAGATATAATTTGATTAAACCCTAAATGATTTTTAAAAATATTTTAATGTATTGTGTTTAAAAAAAATAATCATATCTCACTTAATTACGGTTATCTATTATTCAAATTTATTTCAAAATTAATATTTAAGTTATGCAAGATGACCCAAATGTACCTTTTTAAGTTTTGGACATAACCAGGGTTAAGAAAATAGAACAATTTATCCTTTTAGCATTGTCCGATTTGATTCCAATTTAAATTTTGAAGTTCATTTGATGTACTGTAAATTATTTTTAAAATTCTTCTTATGAATTGTTTTTAAAAAAAAATAATTATATCTCACTCTTTTACTGTTATCTAATATTCGAATATAATTTAAATTTACGATTTCGCATATACAAAATAGCCAAATGATGTTTTTTACGGTTTGAACACAACCAGAGTTAAGAAAAAGTAATAACTAATAGCGTTAACGATTGTTCCGATTTAATTTTCAGATATAATTTGATTAACCCTAAATGATTTTTAAAAATATTTTAATGTATTGTGTTTAAAAAAAATAGTCATATCTCACTTAATTACGGTTATCTGTTATTCAAATTTATTTTAAAATTATTATTTAGGTTATGCAAGATGACCCAAATGTACCTTTTTAAGTTTTGGACATCACCAGGGTAAGAAAATAGAACAATTTATCCTTATAGCATTGTCCGATTTGATTCCAATTTAATTTTTGAAGTTCATTTGATGTACTGTAAATTAATTTTAAAATTCTTCTTATGAATTATTTTTAAAAAAAATATATATATCTCACTCTATTACTGTTATCTAATATTCGAATATAATTTAAATTTACTATTTCGCATATACAAGATAGCCAAATGATGTTTTTTACGGTTTGAACACAACCAGAGTTAAGAAAATGTAATAACTAATAGCGTTAACGATTGTTCCGATTTAATTTTTAGATATAATTTGATTAAACCCTAAATGATTTTTAAAAATATTTTAATGTATTGTGTTTAAAAAAAATAATCATATCTCACTTAATTACGGTTATCTATTATTCAAATTTATTTCAAAATTAATATTTAAGTTATGCAAGATGACCCAAATGTACCTTTTTAAGTTTTGGACATAACCAGGGTTAAGAAAATAGAACAATTTATCCTTTTAGCATTGTCCGATTTGATTCCAATTTAAATTTTGAAGTTCATTTGATGTACTGTAAATTATTTTTAAAATTCTTCTTATGAATTGTTTTTTAAAAAAAATAATTATATCTCACTCTTTTCCTGTTATCTAATATTCGAATATAATTTAAATTTACGATTTCGCATATACAAGATAGCCAAATGATGTTTTTTACGGTTTGAACACAACCAGAGTTAAGAAAAAGTAATAACTAATAGCGTTAACGATTGTTCCGATTTAATTTTCAGATATAATTTGATTAACCCTAAATGATTTTTAAAAATATTTTAATGTATTGTGTTTAAAAAAAATAGTCATATCTCACTTAATTACGGTTATCTGTTATTCAAATTTATTTTAAAATTATTATTTAGGTTATGCAAGATGACCCAAATGTACCTTTTTAAGTTTTGGACATCACCAGGGTTAAGAAAATAGAACAATTTATCCTTATAGCATTGTCCGATTTGATTCCAATTTAATTTTTGAAGTTCATTTGATGTACTGTAAATTATTTTTAAAATTCTTCTTATGAATTGTTTTTTAAAAAAATAATTGTATCTCACTCTATTACTGTTATCTAATATTCGAATATAATTTTAATTTACTATTTCGCATATACAAGATAGCCAAATGATGTTTTTTACGGTTTGAACACAACCAGAGTTAAGAAAATATAATAACTAATAGCGTTGGCGATTGTTCCGATTTAATTTTAATTCAATTTATAGATATAATTTGATTAACCCTAAATGATTTTTAAAAATATTTTGATGTATTGTGTTTAAAAAAAATAGTCATATCTCACTCAATTACGGTTATCTATTATTCAAATTTATTTTAAAATTAATATTTAAGTTATGCAAGATGACCCAAATGTACCTTTTTAAGTTTTGGACATCACCAGGGTTAAGAAAATAGAACAATTTATCCTTATAGCATTGTCCGATTTGATTCCAATTTAATTTTTGAAGTTCATTTGATGTACTGTAAATTATATTTAAAATTCTTCTTATGAATTATTTAAAAAAAAATAATTATATCTCTCTCTATTACTGTTGTCTAATATTCGAATATAATTTAAATTTAGGATTTCGCATATACAAGATAGCCAAATGATGTTTTTTACGGTTTGAACACAACCAGAGTTAAGAAAAAGTAATAACAAATAGCGTTAACGATTGTTCCGATTTAATTTTCAGATATAATTTGATTAACCCTAAATGATTTTTAAAAATATTTTAATGTATTGTGTTTAAAAAAAATAGTCATATCTCACTTAATTACGGTTATCTATTATTCAAATTTATTTTAAAATTAATATTTAGGTTTTGCAAGATGACCCAAATGTACCTTTTTAAGTTTTGGACATCACCAGGGTTAAGAAAATAGAACATTGTTCCCATTTAATTTTAATTCAATTTTTAAATATAATTTGATTAACCCTAAATTATTTTTAAAAATATTTTGATGTATTGTGTTTAAAAAAAATAGTCATATCTCACTCAATTACGGTTATCTATTATTCAAATTTATTTTAAAATTAATATTTAAGTTATGCAAGATGACCCAAATGTACCTTTTTAAGTTTTGGACATAACCAGGGTTAAGAAAATAGAACAATTTATCCTTATAGCATTGTCCGATTTGATTTCAATTTAATTTTTGAAGTTCATTTGATGTACTGTAAATTATTTTTAAAATTCTTCTTATGAATTATTTTTAAAAAAAATATATGTATCTCACTCTATTACTGTTATCTAATATTCGAATATAATTTAAATTTACTATTTCGCATATACAAGATAGCCAAATGATGTTTTTTACAGTTTGAACACAACCAGAGTTAAGAAAATGTAATAACTAATAGCGTTAACGATTGTTCCGATTTAATTTTTAGATATAATTTGATTAACCCTAAATGATTTTTAAAAATATTTTAATGTATTGTGTTTAAAAAAAATAGTCATATCTCACTTAATTACGGTTATCTATTATTCAAATTTATTTTAAAATTAATATTTAGGTTATACAAGATGACCCAAATGATCCTTTTTAAGTTTTGGACTAACCAGAGTTAAGAAAATAGAACAATTAATCATTATAGCATTGTCCGATTTGATTCCAATTTAATTTTTGAAGTTCATTTGATGTACTGTAAATTATTTTTAAAATTCTTATGAATTGTTTTTAAAAAAAATAATTATATCTCACTCTATTACTGTTATCTAATATTCGAATATAATTGAAATTTACTATTTCGCATATACAAGATAGCCAAATGATGTTTTTTACGGTTTGAACACAACCAGAGTTAAGAAAATATAATAACTAATAGCGTTGGCGATTGTTCCGATTTAATTTTAGTTCAATTTTTAGATATAATTTGATTAACCCTAAATGATTTTTAAAAATATTTTGATGTATTGTGTTTAAAAAAAATAGTCATATCTCACTCAATTACGGTTATCTATTATTCAAATTTATTTTAAAATTAATATTTAAGTTATGCAAGATGACCCAAATTTACCTTTTTAAGTTTTGGACATAACCAGGGTTAAGAAAATAGAACAATTTATCCTTATAGCATTGTCCGATTTGATTCCAATTTAATTTTTGAAGTTCATTTGATGTACTGTAAATTATTTTTAAAATTCTTCTTATAATTTGTTTTTTAAAAAAATAATTATATCTCACTCTATTACTGTTATCTAATATTCGAATATAATTTAAATTTACATTTCGCATATACAAAATAGCCAAATGATGTTTTTTACGGTTTGAACACAACCAGAGTTAAGAAAATATAATAACTAATAGCGTTGGCGATTGTTCCGATTGCATTTTATTTCAATTTTTAGATATAATTTGATTAACCCTAAATGATTTTTAAAAATATTTTGATGTATAGTGTTTAAAAAAAATAGTCATATCTCACTCAATTACGGTTATCTATTATTCAAATTTATTTTAAAATTAATATTTAAGTTATGCAAGATGACCCAAATGTACCTTTTTAAGTTTTGGACATAACCAGGGTTAAGAAAATAGAACAATTTATCCTTTTAGCATTGTCCGATTTGATTTCAATTTAATTTTTGAAGTTCATTAGATGTACTGTAAATTATTTTTAAAATTCTTATGAATTTTTTTTTTTTAAAAATAATTATATCTCACTCTGTTACTGTTATCTAATATTCGAATATAATTTAAATTTACTATTTCGCATATACAAGATAGCCAAATGATGTTTTTTACGGTTTGAACACAACCAGAGTTAAGAAAATGTAATAACTAATAGCGTTAACGATTGTTCCGATTTAATTTTCAGATATAATTTGATTAACCCTAAATGATTTTTAAAAATATTTTAATGTATTGTGTTTAAAAAAAATAGTCATATCTCACTTAATTACGGTTATCTATTATTCAAATTTATTTTAAAATTAATATTTAGGTTATGCAAGATGACCCAAATGTACCTTTTTAAGTTTTGGACATAAGCAGGGTTAAGAAAATAGAACAATTTATCCTTATAGCATTGTCCGATTTGATTTCAATTTAATTTTTGAAGTTCATTTGATGTACCGTAAATTATTTTTAAAATTCTTCTTATGAATTGTTTTTTAAAAAAATAATTATATCTCACTCTATTACTGTTATCTAATATTCGAATATAATTTAAATTTACTATTTCGCATATACAAGATAGCCAAATGATGTTTTTTACGGTTTGAACACAACCAGAGTTAAGAAAATATAATAACTAATAGCGTTGGCGATTCCAATTTAATTTTTAAAGTTCATTTGATGTACTGTAAATTATTTTTAAAATTCTTCTTATGAATTGTTTATTAAAAAAATAATTACATCTCACTCTATTGCTGTTATCTAATATTCGAATATAATTTAAATTTACTATTTCGCATATACAAGATAGCCAATTGATGTTTTTTACCGTTTGAACACAAACAGAGTTAAAAAAATATAATAACTAATAGCGTTGGCGATTGTTCCGATTTAATTTTAATTCAATTCTTAGATATAATTTGATTAACCCTAAATGATTTTTAAAAATATTTTGATGTATTGTGTTTAAAAAAAATAGTCATATCTCACTCAATTACGGTTATCTATTATTCAAATTTATTTTAAAATTAATATTTAGGTTATGCAAGATGACCCAAATGTACCTTTTTAAGTTTTGGACATAACCAGGGTTAAGAAAATAGAACAATTTATCCTTATAGCATTGTCCGATTTGATTCCAATTTAATTTTTGAAGTTCATTTGATGTACCGTAAATTATTTTTAAAATTCTTCTTATGAATTATTTAAAAAAAAAAATAATTATATCTCACTCTATTACTGTTATCTAATATTCGAATATAATTTAAATTTACGATTTTGCATATACAAGATAGTCAAATGATGTTTTTTACGGTTTGAACACAACCAGAGTTAAGAAAATATGATAACTAATAGCGTTGGCGATTGTGCCCATTTAATTTTAATTCAATTTTTAAATATAATTTGATTAACCCTAAATGATTTTTAAAAATATTTTGATGTATTGTGTTTAAAAAAAATAGTCATATCTCACTCAATTCCGCTTATCTATTATTCAAATTTATTTTAAAATTAATATTTAGGTTATGCAAGACGACCCAAATGTACCTTTTTAAGTTTAGGACATAACCAGTGTTAAGAAAATAGAACAATTTATCCTTATAGCATTGTCCGATTTGATTCCAATTTAATTTTTGAAGTTCATTTGATGTACTGTAAATTATTTTTAAAATTCTTCTTATGAATTGTTTTTTAAAAAAATAATTGCATCTCACTCTATTACTGTTATCTAATATTCGAATATAATTTTAATTTACTATTTCGCATATACAAGATAGCCAAATGATGTTTTTTACGGTTTGAACACAACCAGAGTTAAGAAAATATAATAACTAATAGCGTTGGCGATTGTTCCGATTTAATTTTAATTCAATTTATAGATATAATTTGATTAACCCTAAATGATTTTTAAAAATATTTTGATGTATTGTGTTTAAAAAAAATAGTCATATCTCACTCAATTACGGTTATCTATTATTCAAATTTATTTTAAAATTAATATTTAAGTTATGCAAGATGACCCAAATGTACCTTTTTAAGTTTTAGACATCACCAGGGTTAAGAAAATAGAACAATTTATCCTTATAGCATTGTCCGATTTGATTCCAATTTAAATTTTGAAGTTCATTTGATGTACTGTAAATTATTTTTAAAATTCTTCTTATGAATTGTTTTTTAAAAAAAATAATTATATCTCACTCTTTTACTGTTATCTAATATTCGAATATAATTTAAATTTACTATTTCGCATATACAAGATAGCCAAATGATGTTTTTTACGGTTTGAACACAACCAGAGTTAAGAAAATGTAATAACTAATAGCGTTAACGATTGTTCCGATTTAATTTTTAGATATAATTTGATTAAACCCTAAATGATTTTTAAAAATATTTTAATGTATTGTGTTTAAAAAAAATAATCATATCTCACTTAATTACGGTTATCTATTATTCAAATTTATTTCAAAATTAATATTTAAGTTATGCAAGATGACCCAAATGTACCTTTTTAAGTTTTGGACATAACCAGGGTTAAGAAAATAGAACAATTTATCCTTTTAGCATTGTCCGATTTGATTTCAATTTAATTTTTGAAGTTCATTAGATGTACTGTAAATTATTTTTAAAATTCTTATGAATTTTTTTTTTAAAAAAATAATTATATCTCACTCTGTTACTGTTATCTAATATTCGAATATAATTTAAATTTACTATTTCGCATATACAAGATAGCCAAATGATGTTTTTTACGGTTTGAACACAACCAGAGTTAAGAAAATGTAATAACTAATAGCGTTAACGATTGTTCCGATTTAATTTTCAGATATAATTTGATTAACCCTAAATGATTTTTAAAAATATTTTAATGTATTGTGTTTAAAAAAAATAGTCATATCTCACTTAATTACGGTTATCTATTATTCAAATTTATTTTAAAATTAATATTTAGGTTATGCAAGATGACCCAAATGTACCTTTTTAAGTTTTGGACATAAGCAGGGTTAAGAAAATAGAACAATTTATCCTTATAGCATTGTCCGATTTGATTTCAATTTAATTTTTGAAGTTCATTTGATGTACCGTAAATTATTTTTAAAATTCTTCTTATGCATTGTTTTTTAAAAAAATAATTATATCTCACTCTATTACTGTTATCTAATATTCGAATATAATTTAAATTTACTATTTCGCATATACAAGATAGCCAAATGATGTTTTTTACGGTTTGAACACAACCAGAGTTAAGAAAATATAATAACTAATAGCGTTGGCAATTCCAATTTAATTTTTAAAGTTCATTTGATGTACTGTAAATTATTTTTAAAATTCTTCTTATGAATTGTTTATTAAAAAAATAATTACATCTCACTCTATTGCTGTTATCTAATATTCGAATATAATTTAAATTTACTATTTCGCATATACAAGATAGCCAATTGATGTTTTTTACCGTTTGAACACAAACAGAGTTAAAAAAATATAATAACTAATAGCGTTGGCGATTGTTCCGATTTAATTTTAATTCAATTCTTAGATATAATTTGATTAACCCTAAATGATTTTTAAAAATATTTTGATGTATTGTGTTTAAAAAAAATAGTCATATCTCACTCAATTACGGTTATCTATTATTCAAATTTATTTTAAAATTAATATTTAGGTTATGCAAGATGACCCAAATGTACCTTTTTAAGTTTTGGACATAACCAGGGTTAAGAAAATAGAACAATTTATCCTTATAGCATTGTCCGATTTGATTCCAATTTAATTTTTGAAGTTCATTTGATGTACCGTAAATTATTTTTAAAATTCTTCTTATGAATTATTTAAAAAAAAAAATAATTATATCTCACTCTATTACTGTTATCTAATATTCGATTATAATTTAAATTTACGATTTTGCATATACAAGATAGTCAAATGATGTTTTTTACGGTTTGAACACAACCAGAGTTAAGAAAATATGATAACTAATAGCGTTGGCGATTGTGCCCATTTAATTTTAATTCAATTTTTAAATATAATTTGATTAACCCTAAATGATTTTTAAAAATATTTTGATGTATTGTGTTTAAAAAAAATAGTCATATCTCACTCAATTACGCTTATCTATTATTCAAATTTATTTTAAAATTAATATTTAGGTTATGCAAGACGACCCAAATGTACCTTTTTAAGTTTAGGACATAACCAGGGTTAAGAAAATAGAACAATTTATCCTTATAGCATTGTCCGATTTGATTCCAATTTAATTTTTGAAGTTCATTTGATGTACTGTAAATTATTTTTAAAATTCTTCTTATGAATTGCTTTTTAAAAAAAATAATTATATCTCACTCTTTTACTGTTATCTAATATTCGAATATAATTTAAATTTACTATTTCGCATATACAAGATAGCCAAATGATGTTTTTTACGGTTTGAACACAACCAGAGTTAAGAAAATATAATAACTAATAGCGTTGGCGATTGTTCCGATTTCATTTTATTTCAATTTTTAGATATAATTTGATTAACCCTAAATGATTTTTAAAAATATTTTGATGTATAGTGTTTAAAAAAAATAGTCATATCTCACTCAATTACGGTTATCTATTATTCAAATTTATTTTAAAATTAATATTTAGGTTATACAAGATGACCCAAATGATCCTTTTTAAGTTTTGGACTAGCCAGAGTTAAGAAAATAGAACAATTAATCATTATAGCATTGTCCGATTTGATTCCAATTTAATTTTTAAAGTTCATTTGATGTACTGTAAATTATTTTTAAAATTCTTCTTATGAATTGTTTTTAAAAAAAATAATTATATCTCACTCTATTACTGTTATCTAATATTCAAATATAATTTAAATTTACTATTTCGCATATACAAGATAGCCAAATGATGTTTTTTACGGTTTGAACACAACCAGAGTTAAGAAAATATAATAACTAATAGCGTTGGCGATTCCAATTTAATTTTTAAAGTTCATTTGATGTACTGTAAATTATTTTTAAAATTCTTCTTATGAATTGTTTTTAAAAAAAATAATTATATCTCACTCTATTGCTGTTATCTAATATTCGAATATAATTTAAATTTACTATTTCGCATATACAAGATAGCCAAATGATGTTTTTTACGGTTTGAACACAACCAGAGTTAAGAAAATATAATAACTAATAGCGTTGGCGATTGTTCCGATTTAATTTTAATTCAATTTATAGATATAATTTGATTAACCCTAAATGATTTTTAAAAATATTTTGATGTATTATGTTTAAAAAAAATAGTCATATCTCACTCAATTACGGTTATCTATTATTCAAATTTATTTTAAAATTAATATTTAGGTTATGCAAGATGACCCAAATGTACCTTTTTAAGTTTTGGACATAACCAGGGTTAAGAAAATAGAACAATTTATCCTTATAGCATTGTCCGATTTGATTCCAATTTAATTTTTGAAGTTCGTTTGATGTACTGTAAATTATTTTTAAAATTCTTCTTATGAATTATTTAAAAAAAAAATATATATATCTCACTCTATTACGTTATCTAATATTCGAATATAATTTAAATTTACTATTTCGCATATACAAGATAGCCAAATGATGTTTTTTACGGTTTGAACACAACCAGAGTTAAGAAAATGTAATAACTAATAGCGTTAACGATTGTTCCGATTTAATTTTTAGATATACCCTAAATGATTTTTAAAAATATTTTAATGTATTGTGTTTAAAAAAAATAGTCATATCTCACTTAATTACGGTTATCTATTATTCAAATTTATTTTAAAATTAATATTTAGGTTATACAAGATGACCCAAATGATCCTTTTTAAGTTTTGGACTAGCCAGAGTTAAGAAAATAGAGCAATTAATCATATAGCATTGTCCGATTTGATTCCAATTTAATTTTTAAAGTTCATTTGATGTACTATAAATTATTTTTAAAATTCCTCTTATGAATTGTTTTTAAAAAAAATAATTATATCTCACTCTATTACTGTTATCTAATATTCAAATATAATTTAAATTTACTATTTCGCATATACAAGATAGCCAAATGATGTTTTTTACGGTTTGAACACAACCAGAGTTAAGAAAATATAATAACTAATAGCGTTGGCGATTGTTCCGATTTAATTTTAGTTCAATTTTTAGATATAATTTGAGTAACCCTAAATGATTTTTAAAAATATTTTGATGTATTGTGTTTAAAAAAAATAGTCATATCTCACTCAATTACGGTTATCTATTATTCTAATTTATTTTAAAATTAATATTTAGGTTATGCAAGATGACCCAAATGTACCTTTTTAAGTTTTGGACATAACCAGGGTTAAGAAAATAGTACAATTTATCCTTATAGCATTGTCCGATTTGATTCCAATTTAATTTTTGAAGTTCATTTGATGTACTGTAAATTAATTTTAAAATTCTTCTTATGAATTATTTTTAAAAAAAATATATATATCTCACTCTATTACTGTTATCTAATATTCGAATATAATTTAAATTTACTATTTCGCATATACAAGATAGCCAAATGATGTTTTTTACGGTTTGAACACAACCAGAGTTAAGAAAATGTAATAACTAATAGCGTTAACGATTGTTCCGATTTAATTTTTAGATATAATTTGATTAACCCTAAATGATTTTTAAAAATATTTTAATGTATTGTGTTTAAAAAAAATAGTCATATCTCACTTAATTACAGTTATCTATTATTCAAATTTATTTTAAAATTAATATTTAGGTTATACAAGATGACCCAAATGATCCTTTTTAAGTTTTGGTCTAACCAGAGTTAAGAAAATAGAACAATTAATCATTATAGCATTGTCCGATTTGATTCCAATTTAATTTTTGAAGTTCATTTGATGTACTGTAAATTATTTTTAAAATTCTTCTTATGCATTGTTTTAAAAAAAAAAAAATTATATCTCACTCTATTACTGTTATCTAATATTCGAATATAATTTAAATTTACTATTTCGCATATACAAGATAGCCAAATGATGTTTTTTACGGTTTGAACACAACCAGAGTTAAGAAAATATAATAACTAATAGCTTTGGCGATTCCAATTTAATTTTTAAAGTTCATTTGATGTACTGTAAATTATTTTTAAAATTCTTCTTATGAATTGTTTTTTAAAAAAATAATTATATCTCACTCTATTGCTGTTATCTAATATTCGAATATAATTTAAATTTACTATTTCGCATATACAAGATAGCCAAATGATGTTTTTTACAGTTTGAACACAACCAGAGTTAAGAAAATATAATAACTAATAGCGTTGGCGATTGTTCCGATTTAATTTTAATTCAATTTATAGATATAATTTGATTAACCCTAAATGATTTATAAAAATATTTTGATGTATTATGTTTAAAAAAAATAGTCATATCTCACTCAATTACGGTTATCTATTATTCAAATTTATTTTAAAATTAATATTTAGGTTATGCAAGATGACCCAAATGTACCTTTTTAAGTTTTGGACATAACCAGGGTTAAGAAAATAGAACAATTTATCCTTATAGCATTGTCCGATTTGATTCCAATTTAATTTTTGAAGTTCATTTGATGTACTGTAAATTATTTTTAAAATTCTTCTTATGAATTATTTTTTAAAAAAATAATTATATCTCACTCTATTACTGTTATCTAATATTCGAATATAATTTAAATTTACTATTTTGCATATACAAGATAGCCAAATGATGTTTTTTATGGCTTGAACACAACCAGAGTTAAGAAAATATAATAACTAATAGCGTTGGCGATTGTTCCGATTTAATTTTAGTTCAATTTTTAGATATAATTTGATTAACCCTAAATGATTTTTAAAAATATTTTGATGTATTGTGTTTAAAAAAAATAGTCATATCTCACTCAATTACGGTTATCTATTATTCAAATTTATTTTAAAATTAATATTTAGGTTATGCAAGATGACCCAAATGTACCTTTTTAAGTTTTGGACATAACCAGGGTTAAGAAAATAGAACAATTTATTCTTATAGCATTGTCCGATTTGATTCCAATTTAATTTTTGAAGTTCATTTGATGTACTGTAAATTAATTTTAAAATTCTTCTTATGAATTATTTTTTAAAAAAATATATATATCTCACTCTATTACTGTTATCTAATTTTCGAATATAATTTAAATTTACTATTTCGCATATACAAGATAGCCAAATGATGTTTTTTACGGTTTGAACACAACCAGAGTTAAGAAAATGTAATAACTAATAGCGTTAACGATTGTTCCGATTTAATTTTTAGATATAATTTGATTAACCCTAAATGATTTTTAAAAATATTTTAATGGATTGTGTTTAAAAAAAATAGTCATATCTCACTTAATTACGGTTATCTATTATTCAAATTTATTTTAAAATTAATATTTAGGTTATACAAGATGACCCAAATGATCCTTTTTAAGTTTTGGACTAACCAGAGTTAAGAAAATAGAACAATTAATCATTATAGCATTGTCCGATTTGATTTCAATTTAATTTTTGAAGTTCATTTGATGTACTGTAAATTATTTTTAAAATTCTTCTTATGAATTGTTTTTAAAAAAAATAATTATATTCTCACTCTATTACTGTTATCTAATATTCGAATATAATTTAAATTTACTATTTCGCATATACAAGATAGCCAAATGATGTTTTTTACAGTTTGAACACAACCAGAGTTAAGAAAATATAATAACTAATAGCGTTGGCGATTGTTCCGATTTAATTTTAGTTCAATTTTTAGATATAATTTGATTAACCCTAAATGATTTTTAAAAATATTTTGATGTATTGTGTTTAAAAAAAATAGTCATATCTCACTCAATTACGGTTATCTATTATTCAAATTTATTTTAAAATTAATATTTAAGTTATGCAAGATGACCCAAATGTACCTTTTTAAGTTTTGGACATAACCAGGGTTATGAAAATAGAACAATTTATCCTTATAGCATTGTCCGATTTGATTCCAATTTAATTTTTGAAGTTCATTTCATGTACTGTAAATTATTTTTAAAATTCTTCTTATGAATTATTTAAAAAAAATATATATATATCTCACTCTATTACTGTTATCTAATATTCGAATATAATTTAAATTTACTATTTCGCATATACAAGATAGCCAAATGATGTTTTTTACGGTTTGAACACAACCAGAGTTAAGAAAATGTAATAACTAATAGCGTTAACGATTGTTCCGATTTAATTTTTAGATATAATTTGATTAACCCTAAATGATTTTTAAAAATATTTTAATGGATTGTGTTTAAAAAAAATAGTCATATCTCACTTAATTACGGTTATCTATTATTCAAATTTATTTTAAAATTAATATTTAGGTTATACAAGATGACCCAAATGATCCTTTTTAAGTTTTGGACTAACCAGAGTTAAGAAAATAGAACAATTAATCATTATAGCATTGTCCGATTTGATTTCAATTTAATTTTTGAAGTTCATTTGATGTACTGTAAATTATTTTTAAAATTCTTCTTATGAATTGTTTTTAAAAAAAATAATTATATCTCACTCTATTACTGTTATCTAATATTCGAATATAATTTAAATTTACTATTTCGCATATACAAGATAGCCAAATGATGTTTTTTACGGTTTGAACACAACCAGTGTTAAGAAAATATAATAACTAATAGCGTTGGCGATTGTTCCGATTTAATTTTAATTCAATTTATAGATATAATTTGATTAACCCTAAATGATTTATAAAAATATTTTGATGTATTATGTTTAAAAAAAATAGTCATATCTCACTCAATTACGGTTATCTATTATTCAAATTTATTTTAAAATTAATATTTAGGTTATGCAAGATGACCCAAATGTACCTTTTTAAGTTTTGGACATAACCAGGGTTAAGAAAATAGAACAATTTATCCTTATAGCATTGTCCGGTTTGATTCCAATTTAATTTTTGAAGTTCATTTGATGTACTGTAAATTATTTTTAAAATTCTTCTTATGAATTCTTTTTTAAAAAAATAATTTTATCTCACTCTATTACTGTTATCTAATATTCGAATATAATTTAAATTTACATTTCGCATATACAAGATAGCCAAATGATGTTTTTTACGGTTTGAACACAACCAGAGTTAAGAAAATGTAATAACTAATAGCGTTAACGATTGTTCCGATTTAATTTTCAGATATAATTTGATTAACCCTAAATGATTTTTAAAAATATTTTAATGTATTGTGTTTAAAAAAAATAGTCATATCTCACTTAATTACAGTTATCTATTATTCAAATTTATTTTAAAATTAATATTTAGGTTATACAAGATGACCCAAATGATCCTTTTTAAGTTTTGGACTAACCAAATTTAAGAAAATAGAACAATTAATCATTATAGCATTGTCCGATTTGATTCCAATTTAATTTTTGAAGTTCATTTGATGTACTGTAAATTATTTTTAAAATTCTTCTTATGAATTGTTTTTTAAAAAAATAATTATATCTCACTCTATTGCTGTTATCTAATATTCGAATATAATTTAAATTTACTATTTCGCATATACAAGATAGCCAAATGATGTTTTTTACGGTTTGAACACAACCAGAGTTAAGAAAATATAATAACTAATAGCGTTGGCGATTGTTCCGATTTAATTTTAATTCAATTTATAGATATAATTTGATTAACCCTAAATGATTTTTAAAAATATTTTGATGTATTATGTTTAAAAAAAATAGTCATATCTCACTGAATTACGGTTATCTATTATTCAAATTTATTTTAAAATTAATATTTAGGTTATGCAAGATGACCCAAATGTACCTTTTATAGTTTTGGACATAACCAGGGTTAAGAAAATAGAACAATTTATCCTTATAGCATTGTCCGATTTGATTCCAATTTAATTTTTGAAGTTCATTTGATGTACTGTAAATTATTTTTAAAATTCTTCTTATGAATTATTTAAAAAAAAAATATATATATCTCACTCTATTACTGTTATCTAATATTCGAATATAATTTAAATTTACTATTTCGCATATACAAGATAGCCAAATGATGTTTTTTACGGTTTGAACACAACCAGAGTTAAGAAAATGTAATAACTAATAGCGTTAACGATTGTTCCGATTTAATTTTCAGATATAATTTGATAAACCCTAAATGATTTTTAAAAATATTTTAATGTATTGTGTTAAAAAAAAATAGTCATATCTCACTTAATTACGGTTATCTATTATTCAAATTTATTTTAAAATTAATATTTAGGTTATGCAAGATGACCCAAATGTACCTTTTTAAGTTTTGGACATAACCAGGGTTAAGAAAATAGAACAATTTATCCTTATAGCATTGTCCGATTTGATTCCAATTTAATTTTTGAAGTTCATTTGATGTACTGTAAATTATTTTTTAAAAAAAATATATATATCTCACTCTATTACTGTTATCTAATATTCGAATATAATTTAAATTTACTATTTCGCATATACAAGATAGCCAAATGATGTTTTTTACAGTTTGAACACAACCAGAGTTAAGAAAATATAATAACTAATAGCGTTGGCGATTGTTCCGATTTAATTTTAGTTCAATTTTTAGATATAATTTGATTAACCCTAAATGATATTTAAAAATATTTTGATGTATTGTGTTTAAAAAAAATAGTCATATCTCACTCAATTACGGTTATCTATTATTCAAATTTATTTTAAAATTATAAGATTAAACGAACTTACCTAAGTGAAGTTCAATCTTAATTATGTTCACGCCTTGCTTGAGTGATCACACTGTAGTACATCATACGCTGGAACGGCGCACGAACCGGTATCAAAGCCAAAATCGATAACCCCCCCGCTAATAACCCACACACTACGCCGGCAACCCTCAGTTTTTATTTGAGGTTTTATCTCAAATCGGTGATCACAAGGGTTGCGAGAATATCACGAGCGTGACATAATTTGGGTGAGGCGGGATGTGATCACTCAAGCAAGGCGTGAACATAATTAAGATTGAACTTCACTTAGGTAAGTTCGTTTAATCTTATAATTATATTCACGCCTTGCTCTCATGATCACACTGTAGATGTTTAGAGCGATTTGAGATCTCTCTTTTTTATTATCTATATACTTATACTGCCATAGGGATCAATAGTTCTATACACAAGAGTTGAAAACATATTATATTACTTTCTCAAAAAATATCGAAACAGATTAACAAAATATAAGTAAAAAGCTTATAAATTAGGAAAAGAAAAAAGACAAGGGTCTCTAACCTATAATAACAGTATATATATATATATATATATATATATATATATATATTTTTTTTTTTAATCAAATCCTAAGTAATTATTATACAAAATCGAACTAAGTATGTAAATATACTAGGATACAAGCAGCCTAGCGATCATTGCTTTCTAGGACCGAAAGGACAAAATCCTCTTTATTTACAATAGGTAAGTTGTAAAAGTTAGCAAAAGAATTTGATTTCAAAGTCCAACCTGCAGTATTTTTAATTAAGTCTAAACTCAACCCTTTAGTTTTCGCTAGCGACGTAGCAGAATGTCTAGTACTATGTGCCGAAAATATTTCGGTGTTAATTCCGCTTTTTGTAAGAGTGACCTTAATCCAACGACTGATAGACTGACTTTTGGCCGCTCTGTACGGTCTTTTAAAGGTTATAAATAGTTTTGACACATTCCCTCTTAGAACAGAAGTTTTTTCTAAATAATCATCCAAGGTGGTAGCGGCGCATATATTTAAATCTTTTAAATAATATGGAATACATAAAACTGGTTGTAACTTATTCCTACCGCTACTTTTAATTCGGTCTTTATTTAAAATTTGAAAACCTGATTGATTTCTATGAATATTTTCCAGTTCAATCAAGGAAAATGTTTGCACCCGATGGGCAGTAATTAGGGCTAATAAGGTAGAAAGTTTGAATGTGAGGTTCTGTAGAGTTAAACTTTTGTTTGGATAGAGGCTTCCTAAGTACGTTAGCGCAACAGATGAATTCCAAGTCCAGTTCTATATATCTTGATTTGCCTGGTCTCAAATTTTTAACACCCTTAAAAAACCTCTTAATCTCAGGGTCTGAGCCTATTTCTGATGATATAATTAAGGATAGAGCGGACCTGGCACAATTTAGAGAGCCGTGTGATGCTCCTTCTTGGAACATTTTAGATAAGAACCTTAAGATAAGTTTTGTACAGTTAGAATATACACTGGTGTTATTAGTAAAGCAGAATTTCCACCAAAGCTTCAAACTACTGCTAGACTGTGCCATGCTTGCTCGGAAGATTGATGGCATCATAATCTGTATGGTTTCCTTTGTCAATCCTTTCCTTCTAAGGGCGCACCCGATAACATGGCTACCACCAGGAAAAGCTTCCTCCATAGGGGGTGCGATTTCCTATCAATAGAAATTAATAAGTGCCTATCAGGATTAAGGTATAGTGGTTTCCCTTTAATCAACTTAGTGAAAAGCGAAAACCAAGGTTGAGTCGGCCAAAAAGGTACGACTATGATAGCTGTCGCCCTATCACATATAAATTTTTATAATACTTTCGGAATTAACGCAAATGGAGGAAACGCATACCAACCAGACTGATTGCCCCAAAAAAGGGTAAACGCGTCATATGTTAAAGCATCGGGATCCCAATGCCAAGAGATGAATGAATTACATTTTGCATTAAGTCTACTAGCGAAAAGATCAAGAGACGGATTCCTAAGTTTTTACAAATTAGATTAAAGGCTGGTGAAGATAGTCTATATTCTATGTCCGTATTATCTTTTCTTGATTCAGAATCTGCCTCTTTATTAAGTTTTGATTGTATATAGGTTGCTACTACAAAATTATTCGATTGTTCACACCACATCCAAATTTTTGCGCAACTTCATTAAGTAGCCTTGAAAATCTAATCCTCCCCATACGATTTACACATGATAAAGCTGTTTTATTATCAATATGTAATAAAATATTGCTATTTTTAACTTCACGCGCAAAACAATTCAAGCTGAAGAAGGCTGCTAACTGTTCTAAACTGTTAATATGCCAATGTTTCTCCACAGTACTCCACTGGCCATTGGCTCTTTTACCTTCACAATGTGCCCCCCACCCTTTTTGAGAAGCATCTGAATATATTTCCATTACATAATTTTGGACAGGTTTAATAGAGTTGCTAGCAGAAAGAACATGAGATTTCCACCACATCAGGTCATTTAGAATGAACTTAGGAATTTGCATTTTACTTTTATATGGCCCTTCGGATTTTTCCAAGGCTAAATACTTTGCACGCTCAAAATTTTTGTAGTACATTTTTCCATATTTAAGTGCTAGAGAGGCTGCAACTATTTTGCCTACAAATCTAGAAAAGTATTAAATAGAACAACTTTTAATATCCAAAATTTTATTGATCCAATTAAGCAATTCTTGGCGTTTATCTAAAGGAAGTTCAATGGTCATTTTAGAGGTATTATATACAAAACCCAAATCTACATGATTTACTAGGTGTAAAACTAGACTTTTCGATATTGACTATAAACCCCAATGTTTCCAATACTTGTCGAGACGTTTTAACATTATATAAACTGTCATCGTATGAATCACCAATTAATAAAAAATTATCTAAATAGACTACTGATAGTAGATTTTTGATCCTAATAAATGGAGTACGGGTTTTAACAGCTTTGTAAAAGCTATAGGGGCACTATAAAGACCAAAAGGTAAACATGTATACTCATAATTATGATTTTCAAATTTATACCTTAAATTCTTTCTATGGCATTTCGCTACTTTTATGAGATGATATGCGTCTTTTAAATCTATAGATGTCATATATGAATTGGGATACAAAAATTTTGCACACATCTGCGATCTTCCATTTTAAAATGCTGAGTTATCACAAAGCTATTTAAATTTTTTAAATTTAAAATTAAACGTTTTTTACCATTGTGTTTAGAGTTTAGAAAAATTCTGTATAGAAACTGGCCTTTACAAGGCTTACGCTTTCCAATAACTCAGATTTTTAGCAGCCTAAATAATTCTAGTCGAATATGTTGTCTATCTGAAGCAGACCAGCTTTTATTCGAACAATAAGACATCTTTCCTTTGTGGTTGCTCCGAGGGGTCTGATAATATCCTCCCAGAGTTGTGTGCCTTCTGGGAGGCTGCCTCAAGTTTTTTGTATTCATTATAATAGGCCTTTTAAATGAAGATGACTTCGCCTTTAATTCCTGTCCGGATTTTCAATCTGTTTCCAAGTCTGGTCACTTAAATTAGCACCAAACAACCATCCATCTAGGTCAATATCTTCAATAACTGATTTCAAATGTTTGACTAAAGATGTACAGATTACATTTTGCCTAGAAACAGACTGGTCATGGTAAATATCAGCTAAAAGTTTAGCCCCATCAAAAATTGCCTCTATGGCCTCTACATTCATTTCACCTTTTACTGACATGAGAGAAGTAATAGCCTTGGAAAGAGCAGCTGAGCCAAATCTCAAGCGTCGAAATTTCTTTACCGATTCCGTCACCAATTCGTCGGGCAAGCTGGGTTTTTCCGCTTCGGAATCGGAGCAAGATTGTGATAAAGACACGAAACCGACCTCGTCCTCGATCCTTTCTATTTTTAGAATTTCCTTGCCTCGAGCAGGTAGAAGAAGGGGTCGAACTCGAGGGTGAGCGGCGGCGACGACGTTTACTGTTTTTTATGGCGCTCGGAGATATATTTTCCTTTTCCAATTCATGTATTTTCCTTTTTAATCTTCTAATTCTGCGTTTCTTACGAAAGCTGTCGGAGGACTGTCTGAAGATGATGAGGAAATATGACGATGGCGTCGATTAGGCATTTTCACTTATTACGAACAAATAGAACCGAGAACCGGACGATACGACCGCATTCAAGCGCACGAAAATAAAAACTGAGGGTTGCCGGCGTAGTGTGTGGGTTATTAGCGGGGGGGTTATCGATTTTTGGCTTTGATACCGGTTCGTGCGCCGTTCCAGCGTATGATGTACTACAGTGTGATCACTCAAGCAAGGCGTGAATATAATTAATATTTAAGTTATGCAAGATGACCCAAATGTACCTTTTTAAGTTTTGGACATAACCAGGGTTAAGAAAATAGAACAATTTATGCTTATAGCATTGTCCGATTTGATTCCAATTTAATTTTTGAAGTTCATTTGATGTACTGTAAATTATTTTTAAAATTCTTCTTATGAATTATTTAAAAAAAAAATATATATATCTCACTCTATTACTGTTATCTAATATTCGAATATAATTTAAATTTACTATTTCGCATATACAAGATAGCCAAATGATGTTTTTTACGGTTTGAACACAACCAGAGTTGAGAAAATGTAATAACTAATAGCGTTAACGATTGTTCCGATTTAATTTTTAGATATAATTTGATTAACCCTAAATGATTTTTAAAAATATTTTAATGTATTGTGTTTAAAAAAATAGTCATATCTCACTTAATTACGGTTATCTATTATTCAAATTTATTTTAAAATTAATATTTAGGTTATACAAGATGACCCAAATGATCCTTTTTAAGTTTTGGACTAGCCAGAGTTAAGAAAATAGAGCAATTAATCATTATAGCATTGTCCGATTTGATTCCAATTTAATTTTTAAAGTTCATTTGATGTACTATAAATTATTTTTAAAATTCTTCTTATGAATTGTTTTTAAAAAAAATAATTATATCTCACTCTATTACTGTTATCTAATATTCGAATATAATTTAAATTTACTATTTCGCATATACAAGATAGCCAAATGATGTTTTTTACGGTTTGAACACAACCAGAGTTAAGAAAATGTAATAACTAATAGCGTTAACGATTGTTCCGATTTAATTTTCAGATATAATTTGATTAACCCTAAATGATTTTTAAAAATATTTTAATGTATTGTGTTTAAAAAAAATAGTCATATCTCACTTAATTACGGTTATCTATTATTCAAATTTATTTTAAAATTAATATTTAGGTTATGCAAGATGACCCAAATGTACCTTTTTAAGTTTTGGACATAACCAGGGTTAAGAAAATAGAACAATTTATCCTTATAGCATTGTCCGATTTGATTCCAATTTAATTTTTGAAGTTCATTTGATGTACCGTAAATTATTTTTAAAATTCTTCTTATGAATTATTTAAAAAAAAAATAATTATATCTCACTCTATTACTGTTATCTAATATTCGAATATAATTTAAATTTAGGATTTCGCATATACAAGATAGTCAAATGATGTTTTTTACGGTTTGAACACAACCAGAATTTAGAAAATATGATAACTAATAGCGTTGGCGATTGTTCCCATTTAATTTTAATTCAATTTTTAAATATAATTTGATTAACCCTAAATGATTTTTAAAAATATTTTGATGTATTGTGTTTAAAAAAAATAGTCATATCTCACTCAATTACGGTTATCTATTATTCAAATTTATTTTAAAATTAATATTTAGGTTATGCAAGATGACCCAAATGTACCTTTTTAAGTTTTGGACATAACCAGGGTTAAGAAAATAGAACAATTTATCCTTATAGCATTGTCCGATTTGATTCCAATTTAATTTTTAAAGTTCATTTGATGTACTATAAATTATTTTTAAAATTCTTCTTATGAATTGTTTTTAAAAAAAATAATTATATCTCACTCTATTACTGTTATCTAATATTCGAATATAATTTAAATTTACTATTTCGCATATACAAGATAGCCAAATGATGTTTTTTACGGTTTGAACACAACCAGAGTTAAGAAAATGTAATAACTAATAGCGTTAACGATTGTTCCGATTTAATTTTTAGATATAATTTGATTAACCCTAAATGATTTTTAAAAATATTTTAATGTATTGTGTTTAAAAAAAAAATAGTCATATCTCACTTAATTACGGTTATCTATTATTCAAATTTATTTTAAAATTAATATTTAGGTTATACAAGATGACCCAAATGATCCTTTTTAAGTTTTGGACTAGCCAGAGTTAAGAAAATAGAACAATTAATCATTATAGCAGTGTCCGATTTGATTCCAATTTAATTTTTAAAGTTCATTTGATGTACTGTAAATTATTTTTAAAATTCTTCTTATGAATTGTTTTTAAAAAAAATAATTATATCTCACTCTATTACTGTTATCTAACATTCGAATATAATTTAAATTTACTATTTCGCATATACAAGATAGCCAAATGATGTTTTTTACGGTTTGAACACAACCAGAGTTAAGAAAATATAATAACTAATAGCGTTGGCGATTCCAATTTAATTTTTAAAGTTCATTTGATGTAATGTAAATTATTTTTAAAATTCTTCTTATGAATTATTTTTAAAAAAATAATTATATCTCACTCTATTACTGTTATCTAATATTCGAATATAATTTAAATTTACTATTTCGCATATACAAGATAGCCAAATGATGTTTTTTACGGTTTGAACACAACCAGAGTTAAGAAAATGTAATAACTAATAGCGTTAACGATTGTTCCGATTTAATTTTTAGATATAATTTGATTAACCCTAAATGATTTTTAAAAATATTTTAATGTATTGTGTTTAAAAAAAATAGTCATATCTCACTTAATTACGGTTATCTATTATTCAAATTTATTTTAAAATTAATATTTAGGTTATACAAGATGACCCAAATGATCCTTTTTAAGTTTTGGACTAGCCAGAGTTAAGAAAATAGAACAATTAATCATTATAGCATTGTCCGATTTGATTCCAATTTAATTTTTAAAGTTCATTTGATGTACTGTAAATTATTTTTAAAATTCTTCTTATGAATTGTTTTTAAAAAAAATAATTATATCTCACTCTATTACTGTTATCTAATATTCGAATATAATTTAAATTTACTATTTCGCATATACAAGATAGCCAAATGATGTTTTTTACGGTTTGAACACAACCAGAGTTAAGAAAATGTAATAACTAATAGCGTTAACGATTGTTATGATTTAATTTTCAGATATAATTTGATTAACCCTAAATGATTTTTAAAAATATTTTAATGTATTGTGTTTAAAAAAAATAGTCATATCTCACTTAATTACGGTTATCTATTATTCAAATTTATTTTAAAATTAATATTTAGGTTATGCAAGATGAACCAAATGTACCTTTTTAAGTTTTGGACATAACCAGGGTTAAGAAAATAGAACAATTTATCCTTATAGCATTGTCCGATTTGATTCCAATTTAATTTTTGAAGTTCATTTAATGTACCGTAAATTATTTTTAAAATTCTTCTTATGAATTATTTAAAAAAAAAATAATTATATCTCACTCTATTACTGTTATCTAATATTCGAATATAATTTAAATTTAGGATTTCGCATATACAAGATAGTCAAATGATGTTTTTTACGGTTTGAACACAACCAGAATTAAGAAAATATGATAACTAATAGCGTTGGCGATTGTTCCCATTTAATTTTAATTCAATTTTTAAATATAATTTGATTAACCCTAAATGATTTTTAAAAATATTTTGATGTATTGTGTTTAAAAAAAATAGTCATATCTCACTCAATTACGGTTATCTATTATTCAAATTTATTTTAAAATTAATATTTAAGTTATGCAAGATGACCCAAATGTACCTTTTTAAGTTTTGGACATAACCAGGGTTAAGAAAATAGAACAATTTATCCTTATAGCATTGTCCGATTTGATTCCAATTTAATTTTTGAAGTTCATTTCATGTACTGTAAATTATTTTTAAAATTCTTCTTATGAATTATTTAAAAAAAATATATATATATCTCACTCTATTACTGTTATCTAATATTCGAATATAATTTAAATTTACTATTTCGCATATACAAGATAGCCAAATGATGTTTTTTACGGTTTGAACACAACCAGAGTTAAGAAAATGTAATAACTAATAGCGTTAACGATTGTTCCGATTTAATTTTTAGATATAATTTGATTAACCCTAAATGATTTTTAAAAATATTTTAATGGATTGTGTTTAAAAAAAATAGTCATATCTCACTTAATTACGGTTATCTATTATTCAAATTTATTTTAAAATTAATATTTAGGTTATACAAGATGACCCAAATGATCCTTTTTAAGTTTTGGACTAACCAGAGTTAAGAAAATAGAACAATTAATCATTATAGCATTGTCCGATTTGATTTCAATTTAATTTTTGAAGTTCATTTGATGTACTGTAAATTATTTTTAAAATTCTTCTTATGAATTGTTTTTAAAAAAAATAATTATATCTCACTCTATTACTGTTATCTAATATTCGAATATAATTTAAATTTACTATTTCGCATATACAAGATAGCCAAATGATGTTTTTTACGGTTTGAACACAACCAGAGTTAAGAAAATATAATAACTAATAGCGTTGGCGATTGTTCCGATTTAATTTTAATTCAATTTATAGATATAATTTGATTAACCCTAAATGATTTATAAAAATATTTTGATGTATTATGTTTAAAAAAAATAGTCATATCTCACTCAATTACGGTTATCTATTATTCAAATTTATTTTAAAATTAATATTTAGGTTATGCAAGATGACCCAAATGTACCTTTTTAAGTTTTGGACATAACCAGGGTTAAGAAAATAGAACAATTTATCCTTATAGCATTGTCCGGTTTGATTCCAATTTAATTTTTGAAGTTCATTTGATGTACTGTAAATTATTTTTAAAATTCTTCTTATGAATTCTTTTTTAAAAAAATAATTTTATCTCACTCTATTACTGTTATCTAATATTCGAATATAATTTAAATTTACTATTTCGCATATACAAGATAGCCAAATGATGTTTTTTACGGTTTGAACACAACCAGAGTTAAGAAAATGTAATAACTAATAGCGTTAACGATTGTTCCGATTTAATTTTCAGATATAATTTGATAAACCCTAAATGATTTTTAAAAATATTTTAATGTATTGTGTTTAAAAAAAATAGTCATATCTCACTTAATTACGGTTATCTATTATTCAAATTTATTTTAAAATTAATATTTAGGTTATGCAAGATGACCCAAATGTACCTTTTTAAGTTTTGGACATAACCAGGGTTAAGAAAATAGAACAATTTATCCTTATAGCATTGTCCGATTTGATTCCAATTTAATTTTTGAAGTTCATTTGATGTACTGTAAATTATTTTTAAAATTCTTCTTATGAATTATTTTAAAAAAAAAATATATATATCTCACTCTATTACTGTTATCTAATATTCGAATATAATTTAAATTTACTATTTCGCATATACAAGATAGCCAAATGATGTTTTTTACAGTTTGAACACAACCAGAGTTAAGAAAATATAATAACTAATAGCGTTGGCGATTGTTCCGATTTAATTTTAGTTCAATTTTTAGATATAATTTGATTAACCCTAAATGATTTTTAAAAATATTTTGATGTATTGTGTTTAAAAAAAATAGTCATATCTCACTCAATTACGGTTATCTATTATTCAAATTTATTTTAAAATTAATATTTAAGTTATGCAAGATGACCCAAATGTACCTTTTTAAGTTTTGGACATAACCAGGGTTAAGAAAATAGAACAATTTATGCTTATAGCATTGTCCGATTTGATTCCAATTTAATTTTTGAAGTTCATTTGATGTACTGTAAATTATTTTTAAAATTCTTCTTATGAATTATTTTAAAAAAAAATATATATATCTCACTCTATTACTGTTATCTAATATTCGAATATAATTTAAATTTACTATTTCGCATATACAAGATAGCCAAATGATGTTTTTTACGGTTTGAACACAACCAGAGTTAAGAAAATGTAATAACTAATAGCGTTAACGATTGTTCCGATTTAATTTTTAGATATAATTTGATTAACCCTAAATGATTTTTAAAAATATTTTAATGTATTGTGTTTAAAAAAAATAGTCATATCTCACTTAATTACGGTTATCTATTATTCAAATTTATTTTAAAATTAATATTTAGGTTATACAAGATGACCCAAATGATCCTTTTTAAGTTTTGGACTAGCCAGAGTTAAGAAAATAGAGCAATTAATCATTATAGCATTGTCCGATTTGATTCCAATTTAATTTTTAAAGTTCATTTGATGTACTATAAATTATTTTTAAAATTCTTCTTATGAATTGTTTTTAAAAAAAATAATTATATCTCACTCTATTACTGTTATCTAATATTCGAATATAATTTAAATTTACTATTTCGCATATACAAGATAGCCAAATGATGTTTTTTACGGTTTGAACACAACCAGAGTTAAGAAAATGTAATAACTAATAGCGTTAACGATTGTTCCGATTTAATTTTCAGATATAATTTGATTAACCCTAAATGATTTTTAAAAATATTTTAATGTATTGTGTTTAAAAAAAATAGTCATATCTCACTTAATTACGGTTATCTATTATTCAAATTTATTTTAAAATTAATATTTAGGTTATGCAAGATGACCCAAATGTACCTTTTTAAGTTTTGGACATAACCAGGGTTAAGAAAATAGAACAATTTATCCTTATAGCATTGTCCGATTTGATTCCAATTTAATTTTTGAAGTTCATTTGATGTACCGTAAATTATTTTTAAAATTCTTCTTATGAATTATTTTAAAAAAAAATAATTATATCTCACTCTATTACTGTTATCTAATATTCGAATATAATTTAAATTTAGGATTTCGCATATACAAGATAGTCAAATGATGTTTTTTACGGTTTGAACACAACCAGAATTTAGAAAATATGATAACTAATAGCGTTGGCGATTGTTCCCATTTAATTTTAATTCAATTTTTAAATATAATTTGATTAACCCTAAATGATTTTTAAAAATATTTTGATGTATTGTGTTTAAAAAAAATAGTCATATCTCACTTAATTACGGTTATCTATTATTCAAATTTATTTTAAAATTAATATTTAGGTTATACAAGATGACCCAAATGATCCTTTTTAAGTTTTGGACTAGCCAGAGTTAAGAAAATAGAACAATTAATCATTATAGCAGTGTCCGATTTGATTCCAATTTAATTTTTAAAGTTCATTTGATGTACTGTAAATTATTTTTAAAATTCTTCTTATGAATTGTTTTTAAAAAAAATAATTATATCTCACTCTATTACTGTTATCTAATATTCGAATATAATTTAAATTTACTATTTCGCATATACAAGATAGCCAAATGATGTTTTTTACGGTTTGAACACAACCAGAGTTAAGAAAATGTAATAACTAATAGCGTTAACGATTGTTCCGATTTAATTTTCAGATATAATTTGATTAACCCTAAATGATTTTTAAAAATATTTTAATGTATTGTGTTTAAAAAAAATAGTCATATCTCACTTAATTACGGTTATCTATTATTCAAATTTATTTTAAAATTAATATTTAGGTTATACAAGATGACCCAAATGATCCTTTTTAAGTTTTGGACTAGCCAGAGTTAAGAAAATAGAACAATTAATCATTATAGCAGTGTCCGATTTGATTCCAATTTAATTTTTAAAGTTCATTTGATGTACTGTAAATTATTTTTAAAATTCTTCTTATGAATTGTTTTTAAAAAAAATAATTATATCTCACTCTATTACTGTTATCTAATATTCGAATATAATTTAAATTTACTATTTCGCATATACAAGATAGCCAAATGATGTTTTTTACGGTTTGAACACAACCAGAGTTAAGAAAATATAATAACTAATAGCGTTGGCGATTCCAATTTAATTTTTAAAGTTCATTTGATGTAATGTAAATTATTTTTAAAATTCTTCTTATGAATTATTTTTAAAAAAATAATTATATCTCACTCTATTACTGTTATCTAATATTCGAATATAATTTAAATTTACTATTTCGCATATACAAGATAGCCAAATGATGTTTTTTACGGTTTGAACACAACCAGAGTTAAGAAAATGTAATAACTAATAGCGTTAACGATTGTTCCGATTTAATTTTTAGATATAATTTGATTAACCCTAAATGATTTTTAAAAATATTTTAATGTATTGTGTTTAAAGAAAATAGTCATATCTCACTTAATTACGGTTATCTGTTATTCAAATTTATTTTAAAATTAATATTTAGGTTATACAAGATGACCCAAATGATCCTTTTTAAGTTTTGGACTAGCCAGAGTTAAGAAAATAGAACAATTAATCATTATAGCATTGTCCGATTTGATTCCAATTTAATTTTTAAAGTTCATTTGATGTACTGTAAATTATTTTTAAAATTCTTCTTATGAATTATTTTTAAAAAAAATATATATATCTCACTCTATTACTGTTATCTAATATTCGAATATAATTTAAATTTACTATTTCGCATATACAAGATAGCCAAATGATGTTTTTTACGGTTTGAACACAACCAGAGTTAAAAAAATGTAATAACTAATAGCGTTAACGATTGTTCCGATTTCATTTTTAGATATAATTTGATTAACCCTAAATGATTTTTAAAAATATTTTAATGTATTGTGTTTAAAAAAAATAGTCATATCTCACTTAATTACGGTTATCTATTATTCAAATTTATTTTAAAATTAATATTTAGGTTATACAAGATGACCCAAATGATCCTTTTTAAGTTTTGGACTAACCAGAGTTAAGAAAATAGAACAATTAATCATTATAGCATTGTCCGATTTGATTTCAATTTAATTTTTGAAGTTCATTTGATGTACTGTAAATTATTTTTAAAATTCTTCTTATGAATTGTTTTTAAAAAAAATAATTATATCTCACTCTATTACTGTTATCTAATATTCGAATATAATTTAAATTTACTATTTCGCATATACAAGATAGCCAAATGATGTTTTTTACAGTTTGAACACAACCAGAGTTAAGAAAATATAATAACTAATAGCGCTGGCGATTGTTCCGATTTAATTTTAGTTCAATTTTTAGATATAATTTGAGTAACCCTAAATGATTTTTAAAAATATTTTGATGTATTGTGTTTAAAAAAAATAGTCATATCTCACTCAATTACGGTTATCTATTATTCAAATTTATTTTAAAATTAATATTTAAGTTATGCAAGATGACCCAAATGTACCTTTTTAAGTTTTGGACATAACCAGGGTTAAGAAAATAGAACAATTTATCCTTATAGCATTGTCCGATTTGATTCCAATTTAATTTTTGAAGTTCATTTGATGTACTGTAAATTATTTTTAAAATTCTTCTTATGAATTATTTTAAAAAAAAATATATATATCTCACTCTATTACTGTTATCTAATATTCGAATATAATTTAAATTTACTATTTCGCATATACAAGATAGCCAAATGATGTTTTTTACGGCTTGAACACAACCAGAGTTAAGAAAATGTAATAAATAATAGCGTTAACGATTGTTCCGATTTAATTTTCAGATATAATTTGATTAACCCTAAATGATTTTTAAAAATATTTTAATGTATTGTGTTTAAAAAAAATAGTCATATCTCACTTAATTACGGTTATCTATTATTCAAATTTATTTTAAAATTAATATTTAGGTTATGCAAGATGACCCAAATGTACTTTTTTAAGTTTTGGACATAAGCAGGGTTAAGAAAATAGAACAATTTATCCTTATAGCATTGTCCGATTTGATTCCAATTTAATTTTTGAAGTTCATTTGATGTACTGTAAATTATTTTTAAAATTCTTTTTATGAATTATTTTTAAAAAAAATAATTATATCTCAATCTATTACTATTATCTAACATTCGAATATAATTTAAATTTACTATTTCGCATATAGAAGATAGCCAAATGATGTTTTTTACGGTTTGAACACAACCAGAGTTAAGAAAATATAATAACTAATAGCTTTGGCGATTCCAATTTAATTTTTAAAGTTCATTTGATGTACTGTAAATTATTTTTAAAATTCTTCTTATGAATTGTTTTTTAAAAAAATAATTATATCTCACTCTATTGCTGTTATCTAATATTCGAATATAATTTAAATTTACTATTTCGCATATACAAGATAGCCAAATGATGTTTTTTACGGTTTGAACACAACCAGAGTTAAGAAAATGTAATAACTAATAGCGTTAACGATTGTTCCGATTTAATTTTTAGATATAATTTGATTAACCCTAAATGATTTTTAAAAATATTTTAATGTATTGTGTTTAAAAAAAATAGTCATATCTCACTTAATTACAGTTATCTATTATTCAAATTTATTTTAAAATTAATATTTAGGTTATACAAGATGACCCAAATGATCCTTTTTAAGTTTTGGTCTAACCAGAGTTAAGAAAATAGAACAATTAATCATTATAGCATTGTCCGATTTGATTCCAATTTAATTTTTGAAGTTCATTTGATATACTGTAAATTATTTTTAAAATTCTTCTTATGCATTGTTTTAAAAAAAAAAAAATTATATCTCACTCTATTACTGTTATCTAATATTCGAATATAATTTAAATTTACTATTTCGCATATACAAGATAGCCAAATGATGTTTTTTACGGTTTGAACACAACCAGAGTTAAGAAAATATAATAACTAATAGCTTTGGCGATTCCAATTTAATTTTTAAAGTTCATTTGATGTACTGTAAATTATTTTTAAAATTCTTCTAATGAATTGTTTTTTAAAAAAATAATTATATCTCACTCTATTGCTGTTATCTAATATTCGAATATAATTTAAATTTACTATTTCGCATATACAAGATAGCCAAATGATGTTTTTTACAGTTTGAACACAACCAGAGTTAAGAAAATATAATAACTAATAGCGTTGGCGATTGTTCCGATTTAATTTTAATTCAATTTATAGATATAATTTGATTAACCCTAAATGATTTATAAAAATATTTTGATGTATTATGTTTAAAAAAAATAGTCATATCTCACTCAATTACGGTTATCTATTATTCAAATTTATTTTAAAATTAATATTTAGGTTATGCAAGATGACCCAAATGTACCTTTTTAAGTTTTGGACATAACCAGGGTTAAGAAAATAGAACAATTTATCCTTATAGCATTGTCCGATTTGATTCCAATTTAATTTTTGAAGTTCATTTGATGTACTGTAAATTATTTTTAAAATTCTTCTTATGAATTATTTTTTAAAAAAATAATTATATCTCACTCTATTACTGTTATCTAATATTCGAATATAATTTAAATTTACTATTTTGCATATACAAGATAGCCAAATGATGTTTTTTATGGCTTGAACACAACCAGAGTTAAGAAAATATAATAACTAATAGCGTTGGCGATTGTTCCGATTTAATTTTAGTTCAATTTTTAGATATAATTTGATTAACCCTAAATGATTTTTAAAAATATTTTGATGTATTGTGTTTAAAAAAAATAGTCATATCTCACTCAATTACGGTTATCTATTATTCAAATTTATTTTAAAATTAATATTTAAGTTATGCAAGATGACCCAAATGTACCTTTTTAAATTTTGGACATAACCAGGGTTAAGAAAATAGAACAATTTATCCTTATAGCATTGTCCGATTTGATTCCAATTTAATTTTTGAAGTTCATTTGATGTACTGTAAATTATATTTCAAATTCTTCTTATGAATTATTTAAAAAAAAAAAATTATATCTCACTCTATTACTGTTATCTAATATTCGAATATAATTTAAATTTACTATTTCGCATATACAAGATAGCCAAATGATGTTTTTTACGGTTTGAACACAACCAGAGTTAAGAAAATATAATAACTAATAGCGTTGGCGATTGTTCCGATTTAATTTTAATTCAATTTATAGATATAATTTGATTAACCCTAAATGATTTTTAAAAATATTTTGATGTATTGTGTTTAAAAAAAATAGTCATATCTCACTCAATTACGGTTATCTATTATTCAAATTTATTTTAAAATTAATATTTAAGTTATGCAAGATGACCCAAATGTACCTTTTTAAGTCTTGGACATAACCAGGGTTAAGAAAATAGAACAATTTATCCTTATAGCATTATCCGATTTGATTCCAATTTAATTTTTGAAGTTCATTTGATGTACCGTAAATTATTTTTAAAATTCTTCTTATGAATTATTTAAAAAAAAAATAATTATATCTCACTCTATTACTGTTATCTAATATTCGAATATAATTTAAATTTACGATTTCGCATATACAAGATAGTCAAATGATTTTTTTTACGGTTTGAACACAACCAGAGTTAAGAAAATATGATAACTAATAGCGTTGGCGATTGTTCCCATTTAATTTTAATTCAATTTTTAAATATAATTTGATTAACCCTAAATGATTTTTAAAAATATTTTGATGTATTGTGTTTAAAAAAAATAGTCATATCTCACTCAATTACGGTTATCTATTATTCAAATTTATTTTAAAATTAATATTTAAGTTATGCAAGATGACCCAAATGTACCTTTTTAAGTTTTGGACATAACCAGGGTTAAGAAAATAGAACAATTTATGCTTATAGCATTGTCCGATTTGATTCCAATTTAATTTTTGAAGTTCATTTGATGTACTGTAAATTATTTTTAAAATTCTTCTTATGAATTATTTTAAAAAAAAATATATATATCTCACTCTATTACTGTTATCTAATATTCGAATATAATTTAAATTTACTATTTCGCATATACAAGATAGCCAAATGATGTTTTTTACGGTTTGAACACAACCAGAGTTAAGAAAATGTAATAACTAATAGCGTTAACGATTGTTCCGATTTAATTTTCAGATATAATTTGATTAACCCTAAATGATTTTTAAAAATATTTTAATGTATTGTGTTTAAAAAAAATAGTCATATCTCACTTAATTACGGTTATCTATTATTCAAATTTATTTTAAAATTAATATTTAGGTTATGCAAGATGACCCAAATGTACCTTTTTAAGTTTTGGACATAACCAGGGTTAAGAAAATAGAACAATTTATCCTTATAGCATTGTCCGATTTGATTCCAATTTAATTTTTGAAGTTCATTTGATGTACCGTAAATTATTTTTAAAATTCTTCTTATGAATTATTTTAAAAAAAAATAATTATATCTCACTCTATTACTGTTATCTAATATTCGAATATAATTTAAATTTAGGATTTCGCATATACAAGATAGTCAAATGATGTTTTTTAAGGTTTGAACACAACCAGAATTTAGAAAATATGATAACTAATAGCGTTGGCGATTGTTCCCATTTAATTTTAATTCAATTTTTAAATATAATTTGATTAACCCTAAATGATTTTTAAAAATATTTTGATGTATTGTGTTTAAAAAAAATAGTCATATCTCACTTAATTACGGTTATCTATTATTCAAATTTATTTTAAAATTAATATTTAGGTTATACAAGATGACCCAAATGATCCTTTTTAAGTTTTGGACTAGCCAGAGTTAAGAAAATAGAACAATTAATCATTATAGCAGTGTCCGATTTGATTCCAATTTAATTTTTAAAGTTCATTTGATGTACTGTAAATTATTTTTAAAATTCTTCTTATGAATTGTTTTTAAAAAAAATAATTATATCTCACTCTATTACTGTTATCTAATATTCGAATATAATTTAAATTTACTATTTCGCATATACAAGATAGCCAAATGATGTTTTTTACGGTTTGAACACAACCAGAGTTAAGAAAATGTAATAACTAATAGCGTTAACGATTGTTCCGATTTAATTTTCAGATATAATTTGATTAACCCTAAATGATTTTTAAAAATATTTTAATGTATTGTGTTTAAAAAAAATAGTCATATCTCACTTAATTACGGTTATCTATTATTCAAATTTATTTTAAAATTAATATTTAGGTTATACAAGATGACCCAAATGATCCTTTTTAAGTTTTGGACTAGCCAGAGTTAAGAAAATAGAACAATTAATCATTATAGCAGTGTCCGATTTGATTCCAATTTAATTTTTAAAGTTCATTTGATGTACTGTAAATTATTTTTAAAATTCTTCTTATGAATTGTTTTTAAAAAAAATAATTATATCTCACTCTATTACTGTTATCTAATATTCGAATATAATTTAAATTTACTATTTCGCATATACAAGATAGCCAAATGATGTTTTTTACGGTTTGAACACAACCAGAGTTAAGAAAATATAATAACTAATAGCGTTGGCGATTCCAATTTAATTTTTAAAGTTCATTTGATGTAATGTAAATTATTTTTAAAATTCTTCTTATGAATTATTTTTAAAAAAATAATTATATCTCACTCTATTACTGTTATCTAATATTCGAATATAATTTAAATTTACTATTTCGCATATACAAGATAGCCAAATGATGTTTTTTACGGTTTGAACACAACCAGAGTTAAGAAAATGTAATAACTAATAGCGTTAACGATTGTTCCGATTTAATTTTTAGATATAATTTGATTAACCCTAAATGATTTTTAAAAATATTTTAATGTATTGTGTTTAAAAAAAATAGTCATATCTCACTTAATTACGGTTATCTGTTATTCAAATTTATTTTAAAATTAATATTTAGGTTATACAAGATGACCCAAATGATCCTTTTTAAGTTTTGGACTAGCCAGAGTTAAGAAAATAGAGCAATTAATCATTATAGCATTGTCCGATTTGATTCCAATTTAATTTTTAAAGTTCATTTGATGTACTATAAATTATTTTTAAAATTCTTCTTATGAATTGTTTTTAAAAAAAATAATTATATCTCACTCTATTACTGTTATCTAATATTCGAATATAATTTAAATTTACTATTTCGCATATACAAGATAGCCAAATGATGTTTTTTACGGTTTGAACACAACCAGAGTTAAGAAAATGTAATAACTAATAGCGTTAACGATTGTTCCGATTTAATTTTCAGATATAATTTGATTAACCCTAAATGATTTTTAAAAATATTTTAATGTATTGTGTTTAAAAAAAATAGTCATATCTCACTTAATTACGGTTATCTATTATTCAAATTTATTTTAAAATTAATATTTAGGTTATGCAAGATGACCCAAATGTACCTTTTTAAGTTTTGGACATAACCAGGGTTAAGAAAATAGAACAATTTATCCTTATAGCATTGTCCGATTTGATTCCAATTTAATTTTTGAAGTTCATTTGATGTACCGTAAATTATTTTTAAAATTCTTCTTATGAATTATTTTAAAAAAAAATAATTATATCTCACTCTATTACTGTTATCTAATATTCGAATATAATTTAAATTTAGGATTTCGCATATACAAGATAGTCAAATGATGTTTTTTAAGGTTTGAACACAACCAGAATTTAGAAAATATGATAACTAATAGCGTTGGCGATTGTTCCCATTTAATTTTAATTCAATTTTTAAATATAATTTGATTAACCCTAAATGATTTTTAAAAATATTTTGATGTATTGTGTTTAAAAAAAATAGTCATATCTCACTTAATTACGGTTATCTATTATTCAAATTTATTTTAAAATTAATATTTAGGTTATACAAGATGACCCAAATGATCCTTTTTAAGTTTTGGACTAGCCAGAGTTAAGAAAATAGAACAATTAATCATTATAGCAGTGTCCGATTTGATTCCAATTTAATTTTTAAAGTTCATTTGATGTACTGTAAATTATTTTTAAAATTCTTCTTATGAATTGTTTTTAAAAAAAATAATTATATCTCACTCTATTACTGTTATCTAATATTCGAATATAATTTAAATTTACTATTTCGCATATACAAGATAGCCAAATGATGTTTTTTACGGTTTGAACACAACCAGAGTTAAGAAAATGTAATAACTAATAGCGTTAACGATTGTTCCGATTTAATTTTCAGATATAATTTGATTAACCCTAAATGATTTTTAAAAATATTTTAATGTATTGTGTTTAAAAAAAATAGTCATATCTCACTTAATTACGGTTATCTATTATTCAAATTTATTTTAAAATTAATATTTAGGTTATACAAGATGACCCAAATGATCCTTTTTAAGTTTTGGACTAGCCAGAGTTAAGAAAATAGAACAATTAATCATTATAGCAGTGTCCGATTTGATTCCAATTTAATTTTTAAAGTTCATTTGATGTACTGTAAATTATTTTTAAAATTCTTCTTATGAATTGTTTTTAAAAAAAATAATTATATCTCACTCTATTACTGTTATCTAATATTCGAATATAATTTAAATTTACTATTTCGCATATACAAGATAGCCAAATGATGTTTTTTACGGTTTGAACACAACCAGAGTTAAGAAAATATAATAACTAATAGCGTTGGCGATTCCAATTTAATTTTTAAAGTTCATTTGATGTAATGTAAATTATTTTTAAAATTCTTCTTATGAATTATTTTTAAAAAAATAATTATATCTCACTCTATTACTGTTATCTAATATTCGAATATAATTTAAATTTACTATTTCGCATATACAAGATAGCCAAATGATGTTTTTTACGGTTTGAACACAACCAGAGTTAAGAAAATGTAATAACTAATAGCGTTAACGATTGTTCCGATTTAAGTTTTAGATATAATTTGATTAACCCTAAATGATTTTTAAAAATATTTTAATGTATTGTGTTTAAAAAAAATAGTCATATCTCACTTAATTACGGTTATCTGTTATTCAAATTTATTTTAAAATTAATATTTAGGTTATACAAGATGACCCAAATGATCCTTTTTAAGTTTTGGACTAGCCAGAGTTAAGAAAATAGAACAATTAATCATTATAGCATTGTCCGATTTGATTCCAATTTAATTTTTAAAGTTCATTTGATGTACTGTAAATTATTTTTAAAATTCTTCTTATGAATTATTTTTAAAAAAAATATATATATCTCACTCTATTACTGTTATCTAATATTCGAATATAATTTAAATTTACTATTTCGCATATACAAGATAGCCAAATGATGTTTTTTACGGTTTGAACACAACCAGAGTTAAAAAAATGTAATAACTAATAGCGTTAACGATTGTTCCGATTTCATTTTTAGATATAATTTGATTAACCCTAAATGATTTTTAAAAATATTTTAATGTATTGTGTTTAAAAAAAATAGTCATATCTCACTTAATTACGGTTATCTATTATTCAAATTTATTTTAAAATTAATATTTAGGTTATACAAGATGACCCAAATGATCCTTTTTAAGTTTTGGACTAACCAGAGTTAAGAAAATAGAACAATTAATCATTATAGCATTGTCCGATTTGATTTCAATTTAATTTTTGAAGTTCATTTGATGTACTGTAAATTATTTTTAAAATTCTTCTTATGAATTGTTTTTAAAAAAAATAATTATATCTCACTTTATTACTGTTATCTAATATTCGAATATAATTTAAATTTACTATTTCGCATATACAAGATAGCCAAATGATGTTTTTTACAGTTTGAACACAACCAGAGTTAAGAAAATATAATAACTAATAGCGCTGGCGATTGTTCCGATTTAATTTTAGTTCAATTTTTAGATATAATTTGAGTAACCCTAAATGATTTTTAAAAATATTTTGATGTATTGTGTTTAAAAAAAATAGTCATATCTCACTCAATTACGGTTATCTATTATTCAAATTTATTTTAAAATTAATATTTAAGTTATGCAAGATGACCCAAATGTACCTTTTTAAGTTTTGGACATAACCAGGGTTAAGAAAATAGAACAATTTATCCTTATAGCATTGTCCGATTTGATTCCAATTTAATTTTTGAAGTTCATTTGATGTACTGTAAATTATTTTTAAAATTCTTCTTATGAATTATTTTAAAAAAAAATATATATATCTCACTCTATTACTGTTATCTAATATTCGAATATAATTTAAATTTACTATTTCGCATATACAAGATAGCCAAATGATGTTTTTTACGGCTTGAACACAACCAGAGTTAAGAAAATGTAATAAATAATAGCGTTAACGATTGTTCCGATTTAATTTTCAGATATAATTTGATTAACCCTAAATGATTTTTAAAAATATTTTAATGTATTGTGTTTAAAAAAAATAGTCATATCTCACTTAATTACGGTTATCTATTATTCAAATTTATTTTAAAATTAATATTTAGGTTATGCAAGATGACCCAAATGTACTTTTTTAAGTTTTGGACATAAGCAGGGTTAAGAAAATAGAACAATTTATCCTTATAGCATTGTCCGATTTGATTCCAATTTAATTTTTGAAGTTCATTTGATGTACTGTAAATTATTTTTAAAATTCTTTTTATGAATTATTTTTAAAAAAAATAATTATATCTCAATCTATTACTATTATCTAACATTCGAATATAATTTAAATTTACTATTTCGCATATAGAAGATAGCCAAATGATGTTTTTTACGGTTTGAACACAACCAGAGTTAAGAAAATATAATAACTAATAGCTTTGGCGATTCCAATTTAATTTTTAAAGTTCATTTGATGTACTGTAAATTATTTTTAAAATTCTTCTTATGAATTGTTTTTTAAAAAAATAATTATATCTCACTCTATTGCTGTTATCTAATATTCGAATATAATTTAAATTTACTATTTCGCATATACAAGATAGCCAAATGATGTTTTTTACGGTTTGAACACAACCAGAGTTAAGAAAATGTAATAACTAATAGCGTTAACGATTGTTCCGATTTAATTTTTAGATATAATTTGATTAACCCTAAATGATTTTTAAAAATATTTTAATGTATTGTGTTTAAAAAAAATAGTCATATCTCACTTAATTACAGTTATCTATTATTCAAATTTATTTTAAAATTAATATTTAGGTTATACAAGATGACCCAAATGATCCTTTTTAAGTTTTGGTCTAACCAGAGTTAAGAAAATAGAACAATTAATCATTATAGCATTGTCCGATTTGATTCCAATTTAATTTTTGAAGTTCATTTGATGTACTGTAAATTATTTTTAAAATTCTTCTTATGAATTATTTAAAAAAAAAAAATTATATCTCACTCTATTACTGTTATCTAATATTCGAATATAATTTAAATTTACTATTTCGCATATACAAGATAGCCAAATGATGTTTTTTACGGTTTGAACACAACCAGAGTTAAGAAAATATAATAACTAATAGCGTTGGCGATTGTTCCGATTTAATTTTAATTCAATTTATAGATATAATTTGATTAACCCTAAATGATTTTTAAAAATATTTTGATGTATTGTGTTTAAAAAAAATAGTCATATCTCACTCAATTACGGTTATCTATTATTCAAATTTATTTTAAAATTAATATTTAAGTTATGCAAGATGACCCAAATGTACCTTTTTAAGTCTTGGACATAACCAGGGTTAAGAAAATAGAACAATTTATCCTTATAGCATTATCCGATTTGATTCCAATTTAATTTTTGAAGTTCATTTGATGTACCGTAAATTATTTTTAAAATTCTTCTTATGAATTATTTAAAAAAAAAATAATTATATCTCACTCTATTACTGTTATCTAATATTCGAATATAATTTAAATTTACGATTTCGCATATACAAGATAGTCAAATGATTTTTTTTACGGTTTGAACACAACCAGAGTTAAGAAAATATGATAACTAATAGCGTTGGCGATTGTTCCCATTTAATTTTAATTCAATTTTTAAATATAATTTGATTAACCCTAAATGATTTTTAAAAATATTTTGATGTATTGTGTTTAAAAAAAATAGTCATATCTCACTCAATTACGGTTATCTATTATTCAAATTTATTTTAAAATTAATATTTAGGTTATGCAAGATGACCCAAATGTACCTTTTTAAGTTTTGGACATAACCAGGGTTAAGAAAATAGAACAATTTATCCTTATAGCATTGTCCGATTTGATTCCAATTTAATTTTTGAAGTTCATATGATGTACTGTAAATTATTTTTAAAATTCTTCTTATGAATTATTTTTAAAAAAATATATATATATCTCACTCTATTACTGTTATCTAATATTAGAATATAATTTAAATTTACTATTTCGCATATACAAGATAGCCAAATGATGTTTTTTACGGTTTTAACACAACCAGAGTTAAGAAAATGTAATAACTAATAGCGTTAACGATTGTTCCGATTTAATTTTTAGATATAATTTGATTAACCCTAAATGATTTTTAAAAATATTTTAATGTATTGTGTTTAAAAAAAATAGTCATATCTCACTTAATTACGGTTATCTATTATTCAAATTTATTTTAAAATTAATATTTAGGTTATACAAGATGACCCAAATGATCCTTTTTAAGTTTTGGACTAGCCAGAGTTAAGAAAATAGAACAATTAATCATTATAGCATTGTCCGATTTGATTCCAATTTAATTTTTAAAGTTCATTTGATGTACTGTAAATTATTTTTAAAATTCTTATGAATTGTTTTTAAAAAAAATAATTATATCTCACTCTATTACTGTTATCTAATATTCGAATATAATTTAAATTTACTATTTCGCATATACAAGATAGCCAAATGATGTTTTTTACGGTTTGAACACAACCAGAGTTAAGAAAATGTAATAACTAATAGCGTTAACGATTGTTCCGATTTAATTTTCAGATATAATTTGATTAACCCTAAATGATTTTTAAAAATATTTTAATGTATTGTGTTTAAAAAAAATAGTCATATCTCACTTAATTACGGTTATCTATTATTCAAATTTATTTTAAAATTAATATTTAGGTTATGCAAGATGACCCAAATGTACCTTTTTAAGTTTTGGACATAACCAGGGTTAAGAAAATAGAACAATTTATCCTTATAGCATTGTCCGATTTGATTCCAATTTAATTTTTGAAGTTCATTTAATGTACCGTAAATTATTTTTAAAATTCTTCTTATGAATTATTTAAAAAAAAAATAATTATATCTCACTCTATTACTGTTATCTAATATTCGAATATAATTTAAATTTAGGATTTCGCATATACAAGATTGTCAAATGATGTTTTTTACGGTTTGAACACAACCAGAATTAAGAAAATATGATAACTAATAGCGTTGGCGATTGTTCCCATTTAATTTTAATTCAATTTTTAAATATAATTTGATTAACCCTAAATGATTTTTAAAAATATTTTGATGTATTGTGTTTAAAAAAAATAGTCATATCTCACTCAATTACGGTTATCTATTATTCAAATTTATTTTAAAATTAATATTTAGGTTATGCAAGATGACCCAAATGTACCTCTTTAAGTTTTGGACATAACCAGGGTTAAGAAAATAGAACAATTTATCCTTATAGCATTGTCCGATTTGATTCCAATTTAATTTTTGAAGTTCATTTGATGTACTGTAAATTATTTTTAAAATTCTTCTTATGAATTATTTTTAAAAAAAATATATATATCTCACTCTATTACTGTTATCTAATATTCGAATATAATTTAAATTTACTATTTCGCATATACAAGATAGCCAAATGATGTTTTTTACGGTTTGAACACAACCAGAGTTAAAAAAATGTAATAACTAATAGCGTTAACGATTGTTCCGATTTCATTTTTAGATATAATTTGATTAACCCTAAATGATTTTTAAAAATATTTTAATGTATTGTGTTTAAAAAAAATAGTCATATCTCACTTAATTACGGTTATCTATTATTCAAATTTATTTTAAAATTAATATTTAGGTTATACAAGATGACCCAAATGATCCTTTTTAAGTTTTGGACTAACCAGAGTTAAGAAAATAGAACAATTAATCATTATAGCATTGTCCGATTTGATTTCAATTTAATTTTTGAAGTTCATTTGATGTACTGTAAATTATTTTTAAAATTCTTCTTATGAATTGTTTTTAAAAAAAATAATTATATCTCACTCTATTACTGTTATCTAATATTCGAATATAATTTAAATTTACTATTTCGCATATACAAGATAGCCAAATGATGTTTTTTACAGTTTGAACACAACCAGAGTTAAGAAAATATAATAACTAATAGCGTTGGCGATTGTTTCGATTTAATTTTAGTTCAATTTTTAGATATAATTTGATTAACCCTAAATGATTTTTAAAAATATTTTGATGTATTGTGTTTAAAAAAAATAGTCATATCTCACTCAATTACGGTTATCTATTATTCAAATTTATTTTAAAATTAATATTTAAGTTATGCAAGATGACCCAAATGTACCTTTTTAAGTTTTGGACATAACCAGGGTTAAGAAAATAGAACAATTTATCCTTATAGCATTGTCCGATTTGATTCCAATTTAATTTTTGAAGTTCATTTGATGTACTGTAAATTATTTTTAAAATTCTTCTTATGAATTATTTTTAAAAAAAATATATATATCTCACTCTATTACTGTTATCTAATATTCGAATATAATTTAAATTTACTATTTCGCATATACAAGATAGCCAAATGATGTTTTTTACGGTTTGAACACAACCAGAGTTAAGAAAATGTAATAACTAATAGCGTTGGCGATTGTTCCGATTTCATTTTATTTCAATTTTTAGATATAATTTGATTAACCCTAAATGATTTTTAAAAATATTTTAATGTATTGTGTTTAAAAAAAATAGTCATATCTCACTTAATTACGGTTATCTATTATTCAAATTAATTTTAAAATTAATATTTAGGTTATGCAAGATGACCCAAATGTACTTTTTTAAGTTTTGGACATAAGCAGGGTTAAGAAAATAGAACAATTTATCCTTATAGCATTGTCCGATTTGATTCCAATTTAATTTTTGAAGTTCATTTGATGTACTGTAAATTATTTTTAAAATTCTTGTTATGAATTATTTTAAAAAAAAATAATTATATCTCAATCTATTACTATTATCTAACATTCCAATATAATTTAAATTTACTATTTCGCATATACAAGATAGCCAAATGATGTTTTTTACGGTTTGAACACAACCAGAGTTAATAAAATATAATAACTAATAGCGTTGGCGATTGTTCCGATTTAATTTTAATTCAATTCTTAGATATAATTTGATTAACCCTAAATGATTTTTAAAAATATTTTGATGTATTGTGTTTAAAAAAAATAGTCATATCTCACTCAATTACGGTTATCTATTATTCAAATTTATTTTAAAATTAATATTTAAGTTATGCAAGATGACCCAAATGTACCTTTTTAAGTCTTGGACATAACCAGGGTTAAGAAAATAGAACAATTTATCCTTATAGCATTATCCGATTTGATTCCAATTTAATTTTTGAAGTTCATTTGATGTACCGTAAATTATTTTTAAAATTCTTCTTATGAATTATTTAAAAAAAAAATAATTATATCTCACTCTATTACTGTTATCTAATATTCGAATATAATTTAAATTTACGATTTCGCATATACAAGATAGTCAAATGATGTTTTTTACGGTTTGAACACAACCAGAGTTAAGAAAATATGATAACTAATAGCGTTGGCGATTGTTCCCATTTAATTTTAATTCAATTTTTAAATATAATTTGATTAACCCTAAATGATTTTTAAAAATATTTTGATGTATTGTGTTTAAAAAAAATAGTCATATCTCACTCAATTACGGTTATCTATTATTCAAATTTATTTTAAAATTAATATTTAGGTTATGCAAGATGACCCAAATGTACCTTTTTAAGTTTTGGACATAACCAGGGTTAAGAAAATAGAACAATTTATCCTTATAGCATTGTCCGATTTGATTCCAATTTAATTTTTGAAGTTCATTTGATGTACTGTAAATTATTTTTAAAATTCTTCTTATGAATTATTTTTAAAAAAAATATATATATCTCACTCTATTACTGTTATCTAATATTCGAATATAATTTAAATTTACTATTTCGCATATACAAGATAGCCAAATGATGTTTTTTACGGTTTGAACACAACCAGATTTAAAAAAATGTAATAACTAATAGCGTTAACGATTGTTCCGATTTCATTTTTAGATATAATTTGATTAACCCTAAATGATTTTTAAAAATATTTTAATGTATTGTGTTTAAAAAAAATAGTCATATCTCACTTAATTACGGTTATCTATTATTCAAATTTATTTTAAAATTAATATTTAGGTTATACAAGATGACCCAAATGATCCTTTTTAAGTTTTGGACTAACCAGAGTTAAGAAAATAGAACAATTAATCATTATAGCATTGTCCGATTTGATTTCAATTTAATTTTTGAAGTTCATTTGATGTACTGTAAATTATTTTTAAAATTCTTCTTATGAATTGTTTTTAAAAAAAATAATTATATCTCACTCTATTACTGTTATCTAATATTCGAATATAATTTAAATTTACTATTTCGCATATACAAGATGACCAAATGATGTTTTTTACAGTTTGAACACAACCAGAGTTAAGAAAATATAATAACTAATAGCGTTGGCGATTGTTCCGATTTAATTTTAGTTCAATTTTTAGATATAATTTGAGTAACCCTAAATGATTTTTAAAAATATTTTGATGTATTGTGTTTAAAAAAAATAGTCATATCTCACTCAATTACGGTTATCTATTATTCAAATTTATTTTAAAATTAATATTTAAGTTATGCAAGATGACCCAAATGTACCTTTTTAAGTTTTGGACATAACCAGGGTTAAGAAAATAGAACAATTTATCCTTATAGCATTGTCCGATTTGATTCCAATTTAATTTTTGAAGTTCATTTGATGTACTGTAAATTATTTTTAAAATTCTTCTTATGAATTATTTTAAAAAAAAATATATATATCTCACTCTATTACTGTTATCTAATATTCGAATATAATTTAAATTTACTATTTCGCATATACAAGATAGCCAAATGATGTTTTTTACGGTTTGAACACAACCAGAGTTAAGAAAATGTAATAAATAATAGCGTTAACGATTGTTCCGATTTAATTTTCAGATATAATTTGATTAACCCTAAATGATTTTTAAAAATATTTTAATGTATTGTGTTTAAAAAAAATAGTCATATCTCACTTAATTACGGTTATCTATTATTCAAATTTATTTTAAAATTAATATTTAGGTTATGCAAGATGACCCAAATGTACTTTTTTAAGTTTTGGACATAAGCAGGGTTAAGAAAATAGAACAATTTATCCTTATAGCATTGTCCGATTTGATTCCAATTTAATTTTTGAAGTTCATTTGATGTACTGTAAATTATTTTTAAAATTCTTCTTATGAATTATTTTTAAAAAAAATAATTATATCTCAATCTATTACTATTATCTAACATTCGAATATAATTTAAATTTACTATTTCGCATATAGAAGATAGCCAAATGATGTTTTTTACGGTTTGAACACAACCAGAGTTAAGAAAATATAATAACTAATAGCGTTGGCGATTGTTCCGATTTCATTTTATTTCAATTTTTAGATATAATTTGATTAACCCTAAATGATTTTTAAAAATATTTTGATGTATTGTGTTTAAAAAAAATAGTCATATCTCACTTAATTACGGTTATCTATTATTCAAATTTATTTTAAAATTAATATTTAAGTTATGCAAGATGACCCAAATGTACCTTTTTAAGTTTTGGACATAAGCAGGGTTAAGAAAATAGAACAATTTATCCTTATAGCATTGTCCGATTTGATTCCAATTTAATTTTTGAAGTTCATTTGATGTACTGTAAATTATTTTTAAAATTCTTCTTATGAATTATTTTTAAAAAAAATAATTATATCTCAATCTATTACTATTATCTAACATTCGAATATAATTTAAATTTACTATTTCGCATATAGAAGATAGCCAAATGATGTTTTTTACGGTTTGAACACAACCAGAGTTAAGAAAATATAATAACTAATAGCGTTGGCGATTGTTCCCATTTAATTTTAATTCAATTTTTAAATATAATTTGATTAACCCTAAATGATTTTTAAAAATATTTTGATGTATTGTGTTTAAAAAAAATAGTCATATCTCACTCAATTACGGTTATCTATTATTCAAATTTATTTTAAAATTAATATTTAGGTTATGCAAGATGACCCAAATGTACCTTTTTAAGTTTTGGACATAACCAGGGTTAAGAAAATAGAACAATTTATCCTTATAGCATTGTCCGATTTGATTCCAATTTAATTTTTGAAGTTCATTTGATGTACTGTAAATTATTTTTAAAATTCTTCTTATGAATTATTTTTAAAAAAAATATATATATCTCACTCTATTACTGTTATCTAATATTCGAATATAATTTAAATTTACTATTTCGCATATACAAGATAGCCAAATGATGTTTTTTACGGTTTGAACACAACCAGAGTTAAGAAAATGTAATAAATAATAGCGTTAACGATTGTTCCGATTTAATTTTCAGATATAATTTGATTAACCCTAAATGATTTTTAAAAATATTTTAATGTATTGTGTTTAAAAAAAATAGTCATATCTCACTTAATTACGGTTATCTATTATTCAAATTTATTTTAAAATTAATATTTAGGTTATGCAAGATGACCCAAATGTACTTTTTTAAGTTTTGGACATAAGCAGGGTTAAGAAAATAGAACAATTTATCCTTATAGCATTGTCCGATTTGATTCCAATTTAATTTTTGAAGTTCATTTGATGTACTGTAAATTATTTTTAAAATTCTTCTTATGAATTGTTTTTAAAAAAAATAATTATATCTCACTCTATTACTGTTATCTAATATTCGAATATAATTTAAATTTACTATTTCGCATATACAAGATGACCAAATGATGTTTTTTACAGTTTGAACACAACCAGAGTTAAGAAAATAGAATAACTAATAGCGTTGGCGATTGTTTCGATTTAATTTTAGTTCAATTTTTAGATATAATTTGATTAACCCTAAATGATTTTTAAAAATATTTTGATGTATTGTGTTTAAAAAAAATAGTCATATCTCACTCAATTACGGTTATCTATTATTCAAATTTATTTTAAAATTAATATTTAAGTTATGCAAGATGACCCAAATGTACCTTTTTAAGTTTTGGACATAACCAGGGTTAAGAAAATAGAACAATTTATCCTTATAGCATTGTCCGATTTGATTCCAATTTAATTTTTGAAGTTCATTTGATGTACTGTAAATTATTTTTAAAATTCTTCTTATGAATTATTTTTAAAAAAAATATATATATCTCACTCTATTACTGTTATCTAATATTCGAATATAATTTAAATTTACTATTTCGCATATACAAGATAGCCAAATGATGTTTTTTACGGTTTGAACACAACCAGAGTTAAGAAAATGTAATAACTAATAGCGTTGGCGATTGTTCCGATTTCATTTTATTTCAATTTTTAGATATAATTTGATTAACCCTAAATGATTTTTAAAAATATTTTAATGTATTGTGTTTAAAAAAAATAGTCATATCTCACTTAATTACGGTTATCTATTATTCAAATTAATTTTAAAATTAATATTTAGGTTATGCAAGATGACCCAAATGTACTTTTTTAAGTTTTGGACATAAGCAGGGTTAAGAAAATAGAACAATTTATCCTTATAGCATTGTCCGATTTGATTCCAATTTAATTTTTGAAGTTCATTTGATGTACTGTAAATTATTTTTAAAATTCTTGTTATGAATTATTTTAAAAAAAAATAATTATATCTCAATCTATTACTATTATCTAACATTCCAATATAATTTAAATTTACTATTTCGCATATACAAGATAGCCAAATGATGTTTTTTACGGTTTGAACACAACCAGAGTTAATAAAATATAATAACTAATAGCGTTGGCGATTGTTCCGATTTAATTTTAATTCAATTCTTAGATATAATTTGATTAACCCTAAATGATTTTTAAAAATATTTTGATGTATTGTGTTTAAAAAAAATAGTCATATCTCACTCAATTACGGTTATCTATTATTCAAATTTATTTTAAAATTAATATTTAAGTTATGCAAGATGACCCAAATGTACCTTTTTAAGTCTTGGACATAACCAGGGTTAAGAAAATAGAACAATTTATCCTTATAGCATTGTCCGATTTGATTCCAATTTAATTTTTGAAGTTCATTTGATGTACTGTAAATTATTTTTAAAATTCTTCTTATGAATTATTTTTAAAAAAAATAATTATATCTCAATCTATTACTATTATCTAACATTCGAATATAATTTAAATTTACTATTTCGCATATAGAAGATAGCCAAATGATGTTTTTTACGGTTTGAACACAACCAGAGTTAAGAAAATATAATAACTAATAGCGTTAACGATTGTTCCGATTTAATTTTCAGATATAATTTGATTAACCCTAAATGATTTTTAAAAATATTTTAATGTATTGTGTTTAAAAAAAATAGTCATATCTCACTTAATTACGGTTATCTATTATTCAAATTTATTTTAAAATTAATATTTAGGTTATACAAGATGACCCAAATGATCCTTTTTAAGTTTTGGACTAGCCAGAGTTAAGAAAATAGAACAATTAATCATTATAGCAGTGTCCGATTTGATTCCAATTTAATTTTTAAAGTTCATTTGATGTACTGTAAATTATTTTTAAAATTCTTCTTATGAATTGTTTTTAAAAAAAATAATTATATCTCACTCTATTACTGTTATCTAATATTCGAATATAATTTAAATTTACTATTTCGCATATACAAGATAGCCAAATGATGTTTTTTACGGTTTGAACACAACCAGAGTTAAGAAAATATAATAACTAATAGCGTTGGCGATTCCAATTTAATTTTTAAAGTTCATTTGATGTAATGTAAATTATTTTTAAAATTCTTCTTATGAATTATTTTTAAAAAAATAATTATATCTCACTCTATTACTGTTATCTAATATTCGAATATAATTTAAATTTACTATTTCGCATATACAAGATAGCCAAATGATGTTTTTTACGGTTTGAACACAACCAGAGTTAAGAAAATGTAATAACTAATAGCGTTAACGATTGTTCCGATTTAATTTTTAGATATAATTTGATTAACCCTAAATGATTTTTAAAAATATTTTAATGTATTGTGTTTAAAAAAAATAGTCATATCTCACTTAATTACGGTTATCTGTTATTCAAATTTATTTTAAAATTAATATTTAGGTTATACAAGATGACCCAAATGATCCTTTTTAAGTTTTGGACTAGCCAGAGTTAAGAAAATAGAGCAATTAATCATTATAGCATTGTCCGATTTGATTCCAATTTAATTTTTAAAGTTCATTTGATGTACTATAAATTATTTTTAAAATTCTTCTTATGAATTGTTTTTAAAAAAAATAATTATATCTCACTCTATTACTGTTATCTAATATTCGAATATAATTTAAATTTACTATTTCGCATATACAAGATAGCCAAATGATGTTTTTTACGGTTTGAACACAACCAGAGTTAAGAAAATGTAATAACTAATAGCGTTAACGATTGTTCCGATTTAATTTTCAGATATAATTTGATTAACCCTAAATGATTTTTAAAAATATTTTAATGTATTGTGTTTAAAAAAAATAGTCATATCTCACTTAATTACGGTTATCTATTATTCAAATTTATTTTAAAATTAATATTTAGGTTATGCAAGATGACCCAAATGTACCTTTTTAAGTTTTGGACATAACCAGGGTTAAGAAAATAGAACAATTTATCCTTATAGCATTGTCCGATTTGATTCCAATTTAATTTTTGAAGTTCATTTGATGTACCGTAAATTATTTTTAAAATTCTTCTTATGAATTATTTTAAAAAAAAATAATTATATCTCACTCTATTACTGTTATCTAATATTCGAATATAATTTAAATTTAGGATTTCGCATATACAAGATAGTCAAATGATGTTTTTTAAGGTTTGAACACAACCAGAATTTAGAAAATATGATAACTAATAGCGTTGGCGATTGTTCCCATTTAATTTTAATTCAATTTTTAAATATAATTTGATTAACCCTAAATGATTTTTAAAAATATTTTGATGTATTGTGTTTAAAAAAAATAGTCATATCTCACTTAATTACGGTTATCTATTATTCAAATTTATTTTAAAATTAATATTTAGGTTATACAAGATGACCCAAATGATCCTTTTTAAGTTTTGGACTAGCCAGAGTTAAGAAAATAGAACAATTAATCATTATAGCAGTGTCCGATTTGATTCCAATTTAATTTTTAAAGTTCATTTGATGTACTGTAAATTATTTTTAAAATTCTTCTTATGAATTGTTTTTAAAAAAAATAATTATATCTCACTCTATTACTGTTATCTAATATTCGAATATAATTTAAATTTACTATTTCGCATATACAAGATAGCCAAATGATGTTTTTTACGGTTTGAACACAACCAGAGTTAAGAAAATGTAATAACTAATAGCGTTAACGATTGTTCCGATTTAATTTTCAGATATAATTTGATTAACCCTAAATGATTTTTAAAAATATTTTAATGTATTGTGTTTAAAAAAAATAGTCATATCTCACTTAATTACGGTTATCTATTATTCAAATTTATTTTAAAATTAATATTTAGGTTATACAAGATGACCCAAATGATCCTTTTTAAGTTTTGGACTAGCCAGAGTTAAGAAAATAGAACAATTAATCATTATAGCAGTGTCCGATTTGATTCCAATTTAATTTTTAAAGTTCATTTGATGTACTGTAAATTATTTTTAAAATTCTTCTTATGAATTGTTTTTAAAAAAAATAATTATATCTCACTCTATTACTGTTATCTAATATTCGAATATAATTTAAATTTACTATTTCGCATATACAAGATAGCCAAATGATGTTTTTTACGGTTTGAACACAACCAGAGTTAAGAAAATATAATAACTAATAGCGTTGGCGATTCCAATTTAATTTTTAAAGTTCATTTGATGTAATGTAAATTATTTTTAAAATTCTTCTTATGAATTATTTTTAAAAAAATAATTATATCTCACTCTATTACTGTTATCTAATATTCGAATATAATTTAAATTTACTATTTCGCATATACAAGATAGCCAAATGATGTTTTTTACGGTTTGAACACAACCAGAGTTAAGAAAATGTAATAACTAATAGCGTTAACGATTGTTCCGATTTAAGTTTTAGATATAATTTGATTAACCCTAAATGATTTTTAAAAATATTTTAATGTATTGTGTTTAAAAAAAATAGTCATATCTCACTTAATTACGGTTATCTGTTATTCAAATTTATTTTAAAATTAATATTTAGGTTATACAAGATGACCCAAATGATCCTTTTTAAGTTTTGGACTAGCCAGAGTTAAGAAAATAGAACAATTAATCATTATAGCATTGTCCGATTTGATTCCAATTTAATTTTTAAAGTTCATTTGATGTACTGTAAATTATTTTTAAAATTCTTCTTATGAATTATTTTTAAAAAAAATATATATATCTCACTCTATTACTGTTATCTAATATTCGAATATAATTTAAATTTACTATTTCGCATATACAAGATAGCCAAATGATGTTTTTTACGGTTTGAACACAACCAGAGTTAAAAAAATGTAATAACTAATAGCGTTAACGATTGTTCCGATTTCATTTTTAGATATAATTTGATTAACCCTAAATGATTTTTAAAAATATTTTAATGTATTGTGTTTAAAAAAAATAGTCATATCTCACTTAATTACGGTTATCTATTATTCAAATTTATTTTAAAATTAATATTTAGGTTATACAAGATGACCCAAATGATCCTTTTTAAGTTTTGGACTAACCAGAGTTAAGAAAATAGAACAATTAATCATTATAGCATTGTCCGATTTGATTTCAATTTAATTTTTGAAGTTCATTTGATGTACTGTAAATTATTTTTAAAATTCTTCTTATGAATTGTTTTTAAAAAAAATAATTATATCTCACTTTATTACTGTTATCTAATATTCGAATATAATTTAAATTTACTATTTCGCATATACAAGATAGCCAAATGATGTTTTTTACAGTTTGAACACAACCAGAGTTAAGAAAATATAATAACTAATAGCGCTGGCGATTGTTCCGATTTAATTTTAGTTCAATTTTTAGATATAATTTGAGTAACCCTAAATGATTTTTAAAAATATTTTGATGTATTGTGTTTAAAAAAAATAGTCATATCTCACTCAATTACGGTTATCTATTATTCAAATTTATTTTAAAATTAATATTTAAGTTATGCAAGATGACCCAAATGTACCTTTTTAAGTTTTGGACATAACCAGGGTTAAGAAAATAGAACAATTTATCCTTATAGCATTGTCCGATTTGATTCCAATTTAATTTTTGAAGTTCATTTGATGTACTGTAAATTATTTTTAAAATTCTTCTTATGAATTATTTTAAAAAAAAATATATATATCTCACTCTATTACTGTTATCTAATATTCGAATATAATTTAAATTTACTATTTCGCATATACAAGATAGCCAAATGATGTTTTTTACGGCTTGAACACAACCAGAGTTAAGAAAATGTAATAAATAATAGCGTTAACGATTGTTCCGATTTAATTTTCAGATATAATTTGATTAACCCTAAATGATTTTTAAAAATATTTTAATGTATTGTGTTTAAAAAAAATAGTCATATCTCACTTAATTACGGTTATCTATTATTCAAATTTATTTTAAAATTAATATTTAGGTTATGCAAGATGACCCAAATGTACTTTTTTAAGTTTTGGACATAAGCAGGGTTAAGAAAATAGAACAATTTATCCTTATAGCATTGTCCGATTTGATTCCAATTTAATTTTTGAAGTTCATTTGATGTACTGTAAATTATTTTTAAAATTCTTTTTATGAATTATTTTTAAAAAAAATAATTATATCTCAATCTATTACTATTATCTAACATTCGAATATAATTTAAATTTACTATTTCGCATATAGAAGATAGCCAAATGATGTTTTTTACGGTTTGAACACAACCAGAGTTAAGAAAATATAATAACTAATAGCTTTGGCGATTCCAATTTAATTTTTAAAGTTCATTTGATGTACTGTAAATTATTTTTAAAATTCTTCTTATGAATTGTTTTTTAAAAAAATAATTATATCTCACTCTATTGCTGTTATCTAATATTCGAATATAATTTAAATTTACTATTTCGCATATACAAGATAGCCAAATGATGTTTTTTACGGTTTGAACACAACCAGAGTTAAGAAAATGTAATAACTAATAGCGTTAACGATTGTTCCGATTTAATTTTTAGATATAATTTGATTAACCCTAAATGATTTTTAAAAATATTTTAATGTATTGTGTTTAAAAAAAATAGTCATATCTCACTTAATTACAGTTATCTATTATTCAAATTTATTTTAAAATTAATATTTAGGTTATACAAGATGACCCAAATGATCCTTTTTAAGTTTTGGTCTAACCAGAGTTAAGAAAATAGAACAATTAATCATTATAGCATTGTCCGATTTGATTCCAATTTAATTTTTGAAGTTCATTTGATGTACTGTAAATTATTTTTAAAATTCTTCTTATGAATTATTTAAAAAAAAAAAATTATATCTCACTCTATTACTGTTATCTAATATTCGAATATAATTTAAATTTACTATTTCGCATATACAAGATAGCCAAATGATGTTTTTTACGGTTTGAACACAACCAGAGTTAAGAAAATATAATAACTAATAGCGTTGGCGATTGTTCCGATTTAATTTTAATTCAATTTATAGATATAATTTGATTAACCCTAAATGATTTTTAAAAATATTTTGATGTATTGTGTTTAAAAAAAATAGTCATATCTCACTCAATTACGGTTATCTATTATTCAAATTTATTTTAAAATTAATATTTAAGTTATGCAAGATGACCCAAATGTACCTTTTTAAGTCTTGGACATAACCAGGGTTAAGAAAATAGAACAATTTATCCTTATAGCATTATCCGATTTGATTCCAATTTAATTTTTGAAGTTCATTTGATGTACCGTAAATTATTTTTAAAATTCTTCTTATGAATTATTTAAAAAAAAAATAATTATATCTCACTCTATTACTGTTATCTAATATTCGAATATAATTTAAATTTACGATTTCGCATATACAAGATAGTCAAATGATTTTTTTTACGGTTTGAACACAACCAGAGTTAAGAAAATATGATAACTAATAGCGTTGGCGATTGTTCCCATTTAATTTTAATTCAATTTTTAAATATAATTTGATTAACCCTAAATGATTTTTAAAAATATTTTGATGTATTGTGTTTAAAAAAAATAGTCATATCTCACTCAATTACGGTTATCTATTATTCAAATTTATTTTAAAATTAATATTTAGGTTATGCAAGATGACCCAAATGTACCTTTTTAAGTTTTGGACATAACCAGGGTTAAGAAAATAGAACAATTTATCCTTATAGCATTGTCCGATTTGATTCCAATTTAATTTTTGAAGTTCATATGATGTACTGTAAATTATTTTTAAAATTCTTCTTATGAATTATTTTTAAAAAAATATATATATATCTCACTCTATTACTGTTATCTAATATTAGAATATAATTTAAATTTACTATTTCGCATATACAAGATAGCCAAATGATGTTTTTTACGGTTTTAACACAACCAGAGTTAAGAAAATGTAATAACTAATAGCGTTAACGATTGTTCCGATTTAATTTTTAGATATAATTTGATTAACCCTAAATGATTTTTAAAAATATTTTAATGTATTGTGTTTAAAAAAAATAGTCATATCTCACTTAATTACGGTTATCTATTATTCAAATTTATTTTAAAATTAATATTTAGGTTATACAAGATGACCCAAATGATCCTTTTTAAGTTTTGGACTAGCCAGAGTTAAGAAAATAGAACAATTAATCATTATAGCATTGTCCGATTTGATTCCAATTTAATTTTTAAAGTTCATTTGATGTACTGTAAATTATTTTTAAAATTCTTATGAATTGTTTTTAAAAAAAATAATTATATCTCACTCTATTACTGTTATCTAATATTCGAATATAATTTAAATTTACTATTTCGCATATACAAGATAGCCAAATGATGTTTTTTACGGTTTGAACACAACCAGAGTTAAGAAAATGTAATAACTAATAGCGTTAACGATTGTTCCGATTTAATTTTCAGATATAATTTGATTAACCCTAAATGATTTTTAAAAATATTTTAATGTATTGTGTTTAAAAAAAATAGTCATATCTCACTTAATTACGGTTATCTATTATTCAAATTTATTTTAAAATTAATATTTAGGTTATGCAAGATGACCCAAATGTACCTTTTTAAGTTTTGGACATAACCAGGGTTAAGAAAATAGAACAATTTATCCTTATAGCATTGTCCGATTTGATTCCAATTTAATTTTTGAAGTTCATTTAATGTACCGTAAATTATTTTTAAAATTCTTCTTATGAATTATTTAAAAAAAAAATAATTATATCTCACTCTATTACTGTTATCTAATATTCGAATATAATTTAAATTTAGGATTTCGCATATACAAGATTGTCAAATGATGTTTTTTACGGTTTGAACACAACCAGAATTAAGAAAATATGATAACTAATAGCGTTGGCGATTGTTCCCATTTAATTTTAATTCAATTTTTAAATATAATTTGATTAACCCTAAATGATTTTTAAAAATATTTTGATGTATTGTGTTTAAAAAAAATAGTCATATCTCACTCAATTACGGTTATCTATTATTCAAATTTATTTTAAAATTAATATTTAGGTTATGCAAGATGACCCAAATGTACCTCTTTAAGTTTTGGACATAACCAGGGTTAAGAAAATAGAACAATTTATCCTTATAGCATTGTCCGATTTGATTCCAATTTAATTTTTGAAGTTCATTTGATGTACTGTAAATTATTTTTAAAATTCTTCTTATGAATTATTTTTAAAAAAAATATATATATCTCACTCTATTACTGTTATCTAATATTCGAATATAATTTAAATTTACTATTTCGCATATACAAGATAGCCAAATGATGTTTTTTACGGTTTGAACACAACCAGAGTTAAAAAAATGTAATAACTAATAGCGTTAACGATTGTTCCGATTTCATTTTTAGATATAATTTGATTAACCCTAAATGATTTTTAAAAATATTTTAATGTATTGTGTTTAAAAAAAATAGTCATATCTCACTTAATTACGGTTATCTATTATTCAAATTTATTTTAAAATTAATATTTAGGTTATACAAGATGACCCAAATGATCCTTTTTAAGTTTTGGACTAACCAGAGTTAAGAAAATAGAACAATTAATCATTATAGCATTGTCCGATTTGATTTCAATTTAATTTTTGAAGTTCATTTGATGTACTGTAAATTATTTTTAAAATTCTTCTTATGAATTGTTTTTAAAAAAAATAATTATATCTCACTCTATTACTGTTATCTAATATTCGAATATAATTTAAATTTACTATTTCGCATATACAAGATAGCCAAATGATGTTTTTTACAGTTTGAACACAACCAGAGTTAAGAAAATATAATAACTAATAGCGTTGGCGATTGTTTCGATTTAATTTTAGTTCAATTTTTAGATATAATTTGATTAACCCTAAATGATTTTTAAAAATATTTTGATGTATTGTGTTTAAAAAAAATAGTCATATCTCACTCAATTACGGTTATCTATTATTCAAATTTATTTTAAAATTAATATTTAAGTTATGCAAGATGACCCAAATGTACCTTTTTAAGTTTTGGACATAACCAGGGTTAAGAAAATAGAACAATTTATCCTTATAGCATTGTCCGATTTGATTCCAATTTAATTTTTGAAGTTCATTTGATGTACTGTAAATTATTTTTAAAATTCTTCTTATGAATTATTTTTAAAAAAAATATATATATCTCACTCTATTACTGTTATCTAATATTCGAATATAATTTAAATTTACTATTTCGCATATACAAGATAGCCAAATGATGTTTTTTACGGTTTGAACACAACCAGAGTTAAGAAAATGTAATAACTAATAGCGTTGGCGATTGTTCCGATTTCATTTTATTTCAATTTTTAGATATAATTTGATTAACCCTAAATGATTTTTAAAAATATTTTAATGTATTGTGTTTAAAAAAAATAGTCATATCTCACTTAATTACGGTTATCTATTATTCAAATTAATTTTAAAATTAATATTTAGGTTATGCAAGATGACCCAAATGTACTTTTTTAAGTTTTGGACATAAGCAGGGTTAAGAAAATAGAACAATTTATCCTTATAGCATTGTCCGATTTGATTCCAATTTAATTTTTGAAGTTCATTTGATGTACTGTAAATTATTTTTAAAATTCTTGTTATGAATTATTTTAAAAAAAAATAATTATATCTCAATCTATTACTATTATCTAACATTCCAATATAATTTAAATTTACTATTTCGCATATACAAGATAGCCAAATGATGTTTTTTACGGTTTGAACACAACCAGAGTTAATAAAATATAATAACTAATAGCGTTGGCGATTGTTCCGATTTAATTTTAATTCAATTCTTAGATATAATTTGATTAACCCTAAATGATTTTTAAAAATATTTTGATGTATTGTGTTTAAAAAAAATAGTCATATCTCACTCAATTACGGTTATCTATTATTCAAATTTATTTTAAAATTAATATTTAAGTTATGCAAGATGACCCAAATGTACCTTTTTAAGTCTTGGACATAACCAGGGTTAAGAAAATAGAACAATTTATCCTTATAGCATTATCCGATTTGATTCCAATTTAATTTTTGAAGTTCATTTGATGTACCGTAAATTATTTTTAAAATTCTTCTTATGAATTATTTAAAAAAAAAATAATTATATCTCACTCTATTACTGTTATCTAATATTCGAATATAATTTAAATTTACGATTTCGCATATACAAGATAGTCAAATGATGTTTTTTACGGTTTGAACACAACCAGAGTTAAGAAAATATGATAACTAATAGCGTTGGCGATTGTTCCCATTTAATTTTAATTCAATTTTTAAATATAATTTGATTAACCCTAAATGATTTTTAAAAATATTTTGATGTATTGTGTTTAAAAAAAATAGTCATATCTCACTCAATTACGGTTATCTATTATTCAAATTTATTTTAAAATTAATATTTAGGTTATGCAAGATGACCCAAATGTACCTTTTTAAGTTTTGGACATAACCAGGGTTAAGAAAATAGAACAATTTATCCTTATAGCATTGTCCGATTTGATTCCAATTTAATTTTTGAAGTTCATTTGATGTACTGTAAATTATTTTTAAAATTCTTCTTATGAATTATTTTTAAAAAAAATATATATATCTCACTCTATTACTGTTATCTAATATTCGAATATAATTTAAATTTACTATTTCGCATATACAAGATAGCCAAATGATGTTTTTTACGGTTTGAACACAACCAGATTTAAAAAAATGTAATAACTAATAGCGTTAACGATTGTTCCGATTTCATTTTTAGATATAATTTGATTAACCCTAAATGATTTTTAAAAATATTTTAATGTATTGTGTTTAAAAAAAATAGTCATATCTCACTTAATTACGGTTATCTATTATTCAAATTTATTTTAAAATTAATATTTAGGTTATACAAGATGACCCAAATGATCCTTTTTAAGTTTTGGACTAACCAGAGTTAAGAAAATAGAACAATTAATCATTATAGCATTGTCCGATTTGATTTCAATTTAATTTTTGAAGTTCATTTGATGTACTGTAAATTATTTTTAAAATTCTTCTTATGAATTGTTTTTAAAAAAAATAATTATATCTCACTCTATTACTGTTATCTAATATTCGAATATAATTTAAATTTACTATTTCGCATATACAAGATGACCAAATGATGTTTTTTACAGTTTGAACACAACCAGAGTTAAGAAAATATAATAACTAATAGCGTTGGCGATTGTTCCGATTTAATTTTAGTTCAATTTTTAGATATAATTTGAGTAACCCTAAATGATTTTTAAAAATATTTTGATGTATTGTGTTTAAAAAAAATAGTCATATCTCACTCAATTACGGTTATCTATTATTCAAATTTATTTTAAAATTAATATTTAAGTTATGCAAGATGACCCAAATGTACCTTTTTAAGTTTTGGACATAACCAGGGTTAAGAAAATAGAACAATTTATCCTTATAGCATTGTCCGATTTGATTCCAATTTAATTTTTGAAGTTCATTTGATGTACTGTAAATTATTTTTAAAATTCTTCTTATGAATTATTTTAAAAAAAAATATATATATCTCACTCTATTACTGTTATCTAATATTCGAATATAATTTAAATTTACTATTTCGCATATACAAGATAGCCAAATGATGTTTTTTACGGTTTGAACACAACCAGAGTTAAGAAAATGTAATAAATAATAGCGTTAACGATTGTTCCGATTTAATTTTCAGATATAATTTGATTAACCCTAAATGATTTTTAAAAATATTTTAATGTATTGTGTTTAAAAAAAATAGTCATATCTCACTTAATTACGGTTATCTATTATTCAAATTTATTTTAAAATTAATATTTAGGTTATGCAAGATGACCCAAATGTACTTTTTTAAGTTTTGGACATAAGCAGGGTTAAGAAAATAGAACAATTTATCCTTATAGCATTGTCCGATTTGATTCCAATTTAATTTTTGAAGTTCATTTGATGTACTGTAAATTATTTTTAAAATTCTTCTTATGAATTATTTTTAAAAAAAATAATTATATCTCAATCTATTACTATTATCTAACATTCGAATATAATTTAAATTTACTATTTCGCATATAGAAGATAGCCAAATGATGTTTTTTACGGTTTGAACACAACCAGAGTTAAGAAAATATAATAACTAATAGCGTTGGCGATTGTTCCGATTTCATTTTATTTCAATTTTTAGATATAATTTGATTAACCCTAAATGATTTTTAAAAATATTTTGATGTATTGTGTTTAAAAAAAATAGTCATATCTCACTTAATTACGGTTATCTATTATTCAAATTTATTTTAAAATTAATATTTAAGTTATGCAAGATGACCCAAATGTACCTTTTTAAGTTTTGGACATAAGCAGGGTTAAGAAAATAGAACAGTTTATCCTTATAGCATTGTCCGATTTGATTCCAATTTAATTTTTGAAGTTCATTTGATGTACTGTAAATTATTTTTAAAATTCTTCTTATGAATTATTTTTAAAAAAAATAATTATATCTCAATCTATTACTATTATCTAACATTCGAATATAATTTAAATTTACTATTTCGCATATAGAAGATAGCCAAATGATGTTTTTTACGGTTTGAACACAACCAGAGTTAAGAAAATATAATAACTAATAGCGTTGGCGATTGTTCCCATTTAATTTTAATTCAATTTTTAAATATAATTTGATTAACCCTAAATGATTTTTAAAAATATTTTGATGTATTGTGTTTAAAAAAAATAGTCATATCTCACTCAATTACGGTTATCTATTATTCAAATTTATTTTAAAATTAATATTTAGGTTATGCAAGATGACCCAAATGTACCTTTTTAAGTTTTGGACATAACCAGGGTTAAGAAAATAGAACAATTTATCCTTATAGCATTGTCCGATTTGATTCCAATTTAATTTTTGAAGTTCATTTGATGTACTGTAAATTATTTTTAAAATTCTTCTTATGAATTATTTTTAAAAAAAATATATATATCTCACTCTATTACTGTTATCTAATATTCGAATATAATTTAAATTTACTATTTCGCATATACAAGATAGCCAAATGATGTTTTTTACGGTTTGAACACAACCAGAGTTAAGAAAATGTAATAAATAATAGCGTTAACGATTGTTCCGATTTAATTTTCAGATATAATTTGATTAACCCTAAATGATTTTTAAAAATATTTTAATGTATTGTGTTTAAAAAAAATAGTCATATCTCACTTAATTACGGTTATCTATTATTCAAATTTATTTTAAAATTAATATTTAGGTTATGCAAGATGACCCAAATGTACTTTTTTAAGTTTTGGACATAAGCAGGGTTAAGAAAATAGAACAATTTATCCTTATAGCATTGTCCGATTTGATTCCAATTTAATTTTTGAAGTTCATTTGATGTACTGTAAATTATTTTTAAAATTCTTCTTATGAATTGTTTTTAAAAAAAATAATTATATCTCACTCTATTACTGTTATCTAATATTCGAATATAATTTAAATTTACTATTTCGCATATACAAGATGACCAAATGATGTTTTTTACAGTTTGAACACAACCAGAGTTAAGAAAATAGAATAACTAATAGCGTTGGCGATTGTTTCGATTTAATTTTAGTTCAATTTTTAGATATAATTTGATTAACCCTAAATGATTTTTAAAAATATTTTGATGTATTGTGTTTAAAAAAAATAGTCATATCTCACTCAATTACGGTTATCTATTATTCAAATTTATTTTAAAATTAATATTTAAGTTATGCAAGATGACCCAAATGTACCTTTTTAAGTTTTGGACATAACCAGGGTTAAGAAAATAGAACAATTTATCCTTATAGCATTGTCCGATTTGATTCCAATTTAATTTTTGAAGTTCATTTGATGTACTGTAAATTATTTTTAAAATTCTTCTTATGAATTATTTTTAAAAAAAATATATATATCTCACTCTATTACTGTTATCTAATATTCGAATATAATTTAAATTTACTATTTCGCATATACAAGATAGCCAAATGATGTTTTTTACGGTTTGAACACAACCAGAGTTAAGAAAATGTAATAACTAATAGCGTTGGCGATTGTTCCGATTTCATTTTATTTCAATTTTTAGATATAATTTGATTAACCCTAAATGATTTTTAAAAATATTTTAATGTATTGTGTTTAAAAAAAATAGTCATATCTCACTTAATTACGGTTATCTATTATTCAAATTAATTTTAAAATTAATATTTAGGTTATGCAAGATGACCCAAATGTACTTTTTTAAGTTTTGGACATAAGCAGGGTTAAGAAAATAGAACAATTTATCCTTATAGCATTGTCCGATTTGATTCCAATTTAATTTTTGAAGTTCATTTGATGTACTGTAAATTATTTTTAAAATTCTTGTTATGAATTATTTTAAAAAAAAATAATTATATCTCAATCTATTACTATTATCTAACATTCCAATATAATTTAAATTTACTATTTCGCATATACAAGATAGCCAAATGATGTTTTTTACGGTTTGAACACAACCAGAGTTAATAAAATATAATAACTAATAGCGTTGGCGATTGTTCCGATTTAATTTTAATTCAATTCTTAGATATAATTTGATTAACCCTAAATGATTTTTAAAAATATTTTGATGTATTGTGTTTAAAAAAAATAGTCATATCTCACTCAATTACGGTTATCTATTATTCAAATTTATTTTAAAATTAATATTTAAGTTATGCAAGATGACCCAAATGTACCTTTTTAAGTCTTGGACATAACCAGGGTTAAGAAAATAGAACAATTTATCCTTATAGCATTATCCGATTTGATTCCAATTTAATTTTTGAAGTTCATTTGATGTACCGTAAATTATTTTTAAAATTCTTCTTATGAATTATTTAAAAAAAAAATAATTATATCTCACTCTATTACTGTTATCTAATATTCGAATATAATTTAAATTTACGATTTCGCATATACAAGATAGTCAAATGATGTTTTTTACGGTTTGAACACAACCAGAGTTAAGAAAATATGATAACTAATAGCGTTGGCGATTGTTCCCATTTAATTTTAATTCAATTTTTAAATATAATTTGATTAACCCTAAATGATTTTTAAAAATATTTTGATGTATTGTGTTTAAAAAAAATAGTCATATCTCACTCAATTACGGTTATCTATTATTCAAATTTATTTTAAAATTAATATTTAGGTTATGCAAGATGACCCAAATGTACCTTTTTAAGTTTTGGACATAACCAGGGTTAAGAAAATAGAACAATTTATCCTTATAGCATTGTCCGATTTGATTCCAATTTAATTTTTGAAGTTCATTTGATGTACTGTAAATTATTTTTAAAATTCTTCTTATGAATTATTTTTAAAAAAAATATATATATCTCACTCTATTACTGTTATCTAATATTCGAATATAATTTAAATTTACTATTTCGCATATACAAGATAGCCAAATGATGTTTTTTACGGTTTGAACACAACCAGATTTAAAAAAATGTAATAACTAATAGCGTTAACGATTGTTCCGATTTCATTTTTAGATATAATTTGATTAACCCTAAATGATTTTTAAAAATATTTTAATGTATTGTGTTTAAAAAAAATAGTCATATCTCACTTAATTACGGTTATCTATTATTCAAATTTATTTTAAAATTAATATTTAGGTTATACAAAATGACCCAAATGATCCTTTTTAAGTTTTGGACTAACCAGAGTTAAGAAAATAGAACAATTAATCATTATAGCATTGTCCGATTTGATTTCAATTTAATTTTTGAAGTTCATTTGATGTACTGTAAATTATTTTTAAAATTCTTCTTATGAATTGTTTTTAAAAAAAATAATTATATCTCACTCTATTACTGTTATCTAATATTCGAATATAATTTAAATTTACTATTTCGCATATACAAGATGACCAAATGATGTTTTTTACAGTTTGAACACAACCAGAGTTAAGAAAATATAATAACTAATAGCGTTGGCGATTGTTCCGATTTAATTTTAGTTCAATTTTTAGATATAATTTGAGTAACCCTAAATGATTTTTAAAAATATTTTGATGTATTGTGTTTAAAAAAAATAGTCATATCTCACTCAATTACGGTTATCTATTATTCAAATTTATTTTAAAATTAATATTTAAGTTATGCAAGATGACCCAAATGTACCTTTTTAAGTTTTGGACATAACCAGGGTTAAGAAAATAGAACAATTTATCCTTATAGCATTGTCCGATTTGATTCCAATTTAATTTTTGAAGTTCATTTGATGTACTGTAAATTATTTTTAAAATTCTTCTTATGAATTATTTTAAAAAAAAATATATATATCTCACTCTATTACTGTTATCTAATATTCGAATATAATTTAAATTTACTATTTCGCATATACAAGATAGCCAAATGATGTTTTTTACGGTTTGAACACAACCAGAGTTAAGAAAATGTAATAAATAATAGCGTTAACGATTGTTCCGATTTAATTTTCAGATATAATTTGATTAACCCTAAATGATTTTTAAAAATATTTTAATGTATTGTGTTTAAAAAAAATAGTCATATCTCACTTAATTACGGTTATCTATTATTCAAATTTATTTTAAAATTAATATTTAGGTTATGCAAGATGACCCAAATGTACTTTTTTAAGTTTTGGACATAAGCAGGGTTAAGAAAATAGAACAATTTATCCTTATAGCATTGTCCGATTTGATTCCAATTTAATTTTTGAAGTTCATTTGATGTACTGTAAATTATTTTTAAAATTCTTCTTATGAATTATTTTTAAAAAAAATAATTATATCTCAATCTATTACTATTATCTAACATTCGAATATAATTTAAATTTACTATTTCGCATATAGAAGATAGCCAAATGATGTTTTTTACGGTTTGAACACAACCAGAGTTAAGAAAATATAATAACTAATAGCGTTGGCGATTGTTCCGATTTCATTTTATTTCAATTTTTAGATATAATTTGATTAACCCTAAATGATTTTTAAAAATATTTTGATGTATTGTGTTTAAAAAAAATAGTCATATCTCACTTAATTACGGTTATCTATTATTCAAATTTATTTTAAAATTAATATTTAAGTTATGCAAGATGACCCAAATGTACCTTTTTAAGTTTTGGACATAAGCAGGGTTAAGAAAATAGAACAATTTATCCTTATAGCATTGTCCGATTTGATTCCAATTTAATTTTTGAAGTTCATTTGATGTACTGTAAATTATTTTTAAAATTCTTCTTATGAATTATTTTTAAAAAAAATAATTATATCTCAATCTATTACTATTATCTAACATTCGAATATAATTTAAATTTACTATTTCGCATATAGAAGATAGCCAAATGATGTTTTTTACGGTTTGAACACAACCAGAGTTAAGAAAATATAATAACTAATAGCGTTGGCGATTGTTCCCATTTAATTTTAATTCAATTTTTAAATATAATTTGATTAACCCTAAATGATTTTTAAAAATATTTTGATGTATTGTGTTTAAAAAAAATAGTCATATCTCACTCAATTACGGTTATCTATTATTCAAATTTATTTTAAAATTAATATTTAGGTTATGCAAGATGACCCAAATGTACCTTTTTAAGTTTTGGACATAACCAGGGTTAAGAAAATAGAACAATTTATCCTTATAGCATTGTCCGATTTGATTCCAATTTAATTTTTGAAGTTCATTTGATGTACTGTAAATTATTTTTAAAATTCTTCTTATGAATTATTTTTAAAAAAAATATATATATCTCACTCTATTACTGTTATCTAATATTCGAATATAATTTAAATTTACTATTTCGCATATACAAGATAGCCAAATGATGTTTTTTACGGTTTGAACACAACCAGAGTTAAGAAAATGTAATAAATAATAGCGTTAACGATTGTTCCGATTTAATTTTCAGATATAATTTGATTAACCCTAAATGATTTTTAAAAATATTTTAATGTATTGTGTTTAAAAAAAATAGTCATATCTCACTTAATTACGGTTATCTATTATTCAAATTTATTTTAAAATTAATATTTAGGTTATGCAAGATGACCCAAATGTACTTTTTTAAGTTTTGGACATAAGCAGGGTTAAGAAAATAGAACAATTTATCCTTATAGCATTGTCCGATTTGATTCCAATTTAATTTTTGAAGTTCATTTGATGTACTGTAAATTATTTTTAAAATTCTTCTTATGAATTGTTTTTAAAAAAAATAATTATATCTCACTCTATTACTGTTATCTAATATTCGAATATAATTTAAATTTACTATTTCGCATATACAAGATGACCAAATGATGTTTTTTACAGTTTGAACACAACCAGAGTTAAGAAAATAGAATAACTAATAGCGTTGGCGATTGTTTCGATTTAATTTTAGTTCAATTTTTAGATATAATTTGATTAACCCTAAATGATTTTTAAAAATATTTTGATGTATTGTGTTTAAAAAAAATAGTCATATCTCACTCAATTACGGTTATCTATTATTCAAATTTATTTTAAAATTAATATTTAAGTTATGCAAGATGACCCAAATGTACCTTTTTAAGTTTTGGACATAACCAGGGTTAAGAAAATAGAACAATTTATCCTTATAGCATTGTCCGATTTGATTCCAATTTAATTTTTGAAGTTCATTTGATGTACTGTAAATTATTTTTAAAATTCTTCTTATGAATTATTTTTAAAAAAAATATATATATCTCACTCTATTACTGTTATCTAATATTCGAATATAATTTAAATTTACTATTTCGCATATACAAGATAGCCAAATGATGTTTTTTACGGTTTGAACACAACCAGAGTTAAGAAAATGTAATAACTAATAGCGTTGGCGATTGTTCCGATTTCATTTTATTTCAATTTTTAGATATAATTTGATTAACCCTAAATGATTTTTAAAAATATTTTAATGTATTGTGTTTAAAAAAAATAGTCATATCTCACTTAATTACGGTTATCTATTATTCAAATTAATTTTAAAATTAATATTTAGGTTATGCAAGATGACCCAAATGTACTTTTTTAAGTTTTGGACATAAGCAGGGTTAAGAAAATAGAACAATTTATCCTTATAGCATTGTCCGATTTGATTCCAATTTAATTTTTGAAGTTCATTTGATGTACTGTAAATTATTTTTAAAATTCTTGTTATGAATTATTTTAAAAAAAAATAATTATATCTCAATCTATTACTATTATCTAACATTCCAATATAATTTAAATTTACTATTTCGCATATACAAGATAGCCAAATGATGTTTTTTACGGTTTGAACACAACCAGAGTTAATAAAATATAATAACTAATAGCGTTGGCGATTGTTCCGATTTAATTTTAATTCAATTCTTAGATATAATTTGATTAACCCTAAATGATTTTTAAAAATATTTTGATGTATTGTGTTTAAAAAAAATAGTCATATCTCACTCAATTACGGTTATCTATTATTCAAATTTATTTTAAAATTAATATTTAAGTTATGCAAGATGACCCAAATGTACCTTTTTAAGTCTTGGACATAACCAGGGTTAAGAAAATAGAACAATTTATCCTTATAGCATTATCCGATTTGATTCCAATTTAATTTTTGAAGTTCATTTGATGTACCGTAAATTATTTTTAAAATTCTTCTTATGAATTATTTAAAAAAAAAATAATTATATCTCACTCTATTACTGTTATCTAATATTCGAATATAATTTAAATTTACGATTTCGCATATACAAGATAGTCAAATGATGTTTTTTACGGTTTGAACACAACCAGAGTTAAGAAAATATGATAACTAATAGCGTTGGCGATTGTTCCCGTTTAATTTTAATTCAATTTTTAAATATAATTTGATTAACCCTAAATGATTTTTAAAAATATTTTGATGTATTGTGTTTAAAAAAAATAGTCATATCTCACTCAATTACGGTTATCTATTATTCAAATTTATTTTAAAATTAATATTTAGGTTATGCAAGATGACCCAAATGTACCTTTTTAAGTTTTGGACATAACCAGGGTTAAGAAAATAGAACAATTTATCCTTATAGCATTGTCCGATTTGATTCCAATTTAATTTTTGAAGTTCATTTGATGTACTGTAAATTATTTTTAAAATTCTTCTTATGAATTATTTTTAAAAAAAGTATATATATCTCACTCTATTACTGTTATCTAATATTCGAATATAATTTAAATTTACTATTTCGCATATACAAGATAGCCAAATGATGTTTTTTACGGTTTGAACACAACCAGATTTAAAAAAATGTAATAACTAATAGCGTTAACGATTGTTCCGATTTCATTTTTAGATATAATTTGATTAACCCTAAATGATTTTTAAAAATATTTTAATGTATTGTGTTTAAAAAAAATAGTCATATCTCACTTAATTACGGTTATCTATTATTCAAATTTATTTTAAAATTAATATTTAGGTTATACAAGATGACCCAAATGATCCTTTTTAAGTTTTGGACTAACCAGAGTTAAGAAAATAGAACAATTAATCATTATAGCATTGTCCGATTTGATTTCAATTTAATTTTTGAAGTTCATTTGATGTACTGTAAATTATTTTTAAAATTCTTCTTATGAATTGTTTTTAAAAAAAATAATTATATCTCACTCTATTACTGTTATCTAATATTCGAATATAATTTAAATTTACTATTTCGCATATACAAGATGACCAAATGATGTTTTTTACAGTTTGAACACAACCAGAGTTAAGAAAATATAATAACTAATAGCGTTGGCGATTGTTCCGATTTAATTTTAGTTCAATTTTTAGATATAATTTGAGTAACCCTAAATGATTTTTAAAAATATTTTGATGTATTGTGTTTAAAAAAAATAGTCATATCTCACTCAATTACGGTTATCTATTATTCAAATTTATTTTAAAATTAATATTTAAGTTATGCAAGATGACCCAAATGTACCTTTTTAAGTTTTGGACATAACCAGGGTTAAGAAAATAGAACAATTTATCCTTATAGCATTGTCCGATTTGATTCCAATTTAATTTTTGAAGTTCATTTGATGTACTGTAAATTATTTTTAAAATTCTTCTTATGAATTATTTTAAAAAAAAATATATATATCTCACTCTATTACTGTTATCTAATATTCGAATATAATTTAAATTTACTATTTCGCATATACAAGATAGCCAAATGATGTTTTTTACGGTTTGAACACAACCAGAGTTAAGAAAATGTAATAAATAATAGCGTTAACGATTGTTCCGATTTAATTTTCAGATATAATTTGATTAACCCTAAATGATTTTTAAAAATATTTTAATGTATTGTGTTTAAAAAAAATAGTCATATCTCACTTAATTACGGTTATCTATTATTCAAATTTATTTTAAAATTAATATTTAGGTTATGCAAGATGACCCAAATGTACTTTTTTAAGTTTTGGACATAAGCAGGGTTAAGAAAATAGAACAATTTATCCTTATAGCATTGTCCGATTTGATTCCAATTTAATTTTTGAAGTTCATTTGATGTACTGTAAATTATTTTTAAAATTCTTCTTATGAATTATTTTTAAAAAAAATAATTATATCTCAATCTATTACTATTATCTAACATTCGAATATAATTTAAATTTACTATTTCGCATATAGAAGATAGCCAAATGATGTTTTTTACGGTTTGAACACAACCAGAGTTAAGAAAATATAATAACTAATAGCGTTGGCGATTGTTCCGATTTCATTTTATTTCAATTTTTAGATATAATTTGATTAACCCTAAATGATTTTTAAAAATATTTTGATGTATTGTGTTTAAAAAAAATAGTCATATCTCACTTAATTACGGTTATCTATTATTCAAATTTATTTTAAAATTAATATTTAAGTTATGCAAGATGACCCAAATGTACCTTTTTAAGTCTTGGACATAACCAGGGTTAAGAAAATAGAACAATTTATCCTTATAGCATTGTCCGATTTGATTCCAATTTAATTTTTGAAGTTCATTTGATGTACTGTAAATTATTTTTAAAATTCTTCTTATGAATTATTTTTAAAAAAAATAATTATATCTCAATCTATTACTATTATCTAACATTCGAATATAATTTAAATTTACTATTTCGCATATAGAAGATAGCCAAATGATGTTTTTTACGGTTTGAACACAACCAGAGTTAAGAAAATATAATAACTAATAGCGTTGGCGATTGTTCCCATTTAATTTTAATTCAATTTTTAAATATAATTTGATTAACCCTAAATGATTTTTAAAAATATTTTGATGTATTGTGTTTAAAAAAAATAGTCATATCTCACTCAATTACGGTTATCTATTATTCAAATTTATTTTAAAATTAATATTTAGGTTATGCAAGATGACCCAAATGTACCTTTTTAAGTTTTGGACATAACCAGGGTTAAGAAAATAGAACAATTTATCCTTATAGCATTGTCCGATTTGATTCCAATTTAATTTTTGAAGTTCATTTGATGTACTGTAAATTATTTTTAAAATTCTTCTTATGAATTATTTTTAAAAAAAATATATATATCTCACTCTATTACTGTTATCTAATATTCGAATATAATTTAAATTTACTATTTCGCATATACAAGATAGCCAAATGATGTTTTTTACGGTTTGAACACAACCAGAGTTAAGAAAATGTAATAAATAATAGCGTTAACGATTGTTCCGATTTAATTTTCAGATATAATTTGATTAACCCTAAATGATTTTTAAAAATATTTTAATGTATTGTGTTTAAAAAAAATAGTCATATCTCACTTAATTACGGTTATCTATTATTCAAATTTATTTTAAAATTAATATTTAGGTTATGCAAGATGACCCAAATGTACTTTTTTAAGTTTTGGACATAAGCAGGGTTAAGAAAATAGAACAATTTATCCTTATAGCATTGTCCGATTTGATTCCAATTTAATTTTTGAAGTTCATTTGATGTACTGTAAATTATTTTTAAAATTCTTCTTATGAATTGTTTTTAAAAAAAATAATTATATCTCACTCTATTACTGTTATCTAATATTCGAATATAATTTAAATTTACTATTTCGCATATACAAGATGACCAAATGATGTTTTTTACAGTTTGAACACAACCAGAGTTAAGAAAATATAATAACTAATAGCGTTGGCGATTGTTTCGATTTAATTTTAGTTCAATTTTTAGATATAATTTGATTAACCCTAAATGATTTTTAAAAATATTTTGATGTATTGTGTTTAAAAAAAATAGTCATATCTCACTCAATTACGGTTATCTATTATTCAAATTTATTTTAAAATTAATATTTAAGTTATGCAAGATGACCCAAATGTACCTTTTTAAGTTTTGGACATAACCAGGGTTAAGAAAATAGAACAATTTATCCTTATAGCATTGTCCGATTTGATTCCAATTTAATTTTTGAAGTTCATTTGATGTACTGTAAATTATTTTTAAAATTCTTCTTATGAATTATTTTTAAAAAAAATATATATATCTCACTCTATTACTGTTATCTAATATTCGAATATAATTTAAATTTACTATTTCGCATATACAAGATAGCCAAATGATGTTTTTTACGGTTTGAACACAACCAGAGTTAAGAAAATGTAATAACTAATAGCGTTGGCGATTGTTCCGATTTCATTTTATTTCAATTTTTAGATATAATTTGATTAACCCTAAATGATTTTTAAAAATATTTTAATGTATTGTGTTTAAAAAAAATAGTCATATCTCACTTAATTACGGTTATCTATTATTCAAATTAATTTTAAAATTAATATTTAGGTTATGCAAGATGACCCAAATGTACTTTTTTAAGTTTTGGACATAAGCAGGGTTAAGAAAATAGAACAATTTATCCTTATAGCATTGTCCGATTTGATTCCAATTTAATTTTTGAAGTTCATTTGATGTACTGTAAATTATTTTTAAAATTCTTGTTATGAATTATTTTAAAAAAAAATAATTATATCTCAATCTATTACTATTATCTAACATTCCAATATAATTTAAATTTACTATTTCGCATATACAAGATAGCCAAATGATGTTTTTTACGGTTTGAACACAACCAGAGTTAATAAAATATAATAACTAATAGCGTTGGCGATTGTTCCGATTTAATTTTAATTCAATTCTTAGATATAATTTGATTAACCCTAAATGATTTTTAAAAATATTTTGATGTATTGTGTTTAAAAAAAATAGTCATATCTCACTCAATTACGGTTATCTATTATTCAAATTTATTTTAAAATTAATATTTAAGTTATGCAAGATGACCCAAATGTACCTTTTTAAGTCTTGGACATAACCAGGGTTAAGAAAATAGAACAATTTATCCTTATAGCATTATCCGATTTGATTCCAATTTAATTTTTGAAGTTCATTTGATGTACCGTAAATTATTTTTAAAATTCTTCTTATGAATTATTTAAAAAAAAAATAATTATATCTCACTCTATTACTGTTATCTAATATTCGAATATAATTTAAATTTACGATTTCGCATATACAAGATAGTCAAATGATGTTTTTTACGGTTTGAACACAACCAGAGTTAAGAAAATATGATAACTAATAGCGTTGGCGATTGTTCCCATTTAATTTTAATTCAATTTTTAAATATAATTTGATTAACCCTAAATGATTTTTAAAAATATTTTGATGTATTGTGTTTAAAAAAAATAGTCATATCTCACTCAATTACGGTTATCTATTATTCAAATTTATTTTAAAATTAATATTTAGGTTATGCAAGATGACCCAAATGTACCTTTTTAAGTTTTGGACATAACCAGGGTTAAGAAAATAGAACAATTTATCCTTATAGCATTGTCCGATTTGATTCCAATTTAATTTTTGAAGTTCATTTGATGTACTGTAAATTATTTTTAAAATTCTTCTTATGAATTATTTTTAAAAAAAATATATATATCTCACTCTATTACTGTTATCTAATATTCGAATATAATTTAAATTTACTATTTCGCATATACAAGATAGCCAAATGATGTTTTTTACGGTTTGAACACAACCAGATTTAAAAAAATGTAATAACTAATAGCGTTAACGATTGTTCCGATTTCATTTTTAGATATAATTTGATTAACCCTAAATGATTTTTAAAAATATTTTAATGTATTGTGTTTAAAAAAAATAGTCATATCTCACTTAATTACGGTTATCTATTATTCAAATTTATTTTAAAATTAATATTTAGGTTATACAAGATGACCCAAATGATCCTTTTTAAGTTTTGGACTAACCAGAGTTAAGAAAATAGAACAATTAATCATTATAGCATTGTCCGATTTGATTTCAATTTAATTTTTGAAGTTCATTTGATGTACTGTAAATTATTTTTAAAATTCTTCTTATGAATTGTTTTTAAAAAAAATAATTATATCTCACTCTATTACTGTTATCTAATATTCGAATATAATTTAAATTTACTATTTCGCATATACAAGATGACCAAATGATGTTTTTTACAGTTTGAACACAACCAGAGTTAAGAAAATATAATAACTAATAGCGTTGGCGATTGTTCCGATTTAATTTTAGTTCAATTTTTAGATATAATTTGAGTAACCCTAAATGATTTTTAAAAATATTTTGATGTATTGTGTTTAAAAAAAATAGTCATATCTCACTCAATTACGGTTATCTATTATTCAAATTTATTTTAAAATTAATATTTAAGTTATGCAAGATGACCCAAATGTACCTTTTTAAGTTTTGGACATAACCAGGGTTAAGAAAATAGAACAATTTATCCTTATAGCATTGTCCGATTTGATTCCAATTTAATTTTTGAAGTTCATTTGATGTACTGTAAATTATTTTTAAAATTCTTCTTATGAATTATTTTAAAAAAAAATATATATATCTCACTCTATTACTGTTATCTAATATTCGAATATAATTTAAATTTACTATTTCGCATATACAAGATAGCCAAATGATGTTTTTTACGGTTTGAACACAACCAGAGTTAAGAAAATGTAATAAATAATAGCGTTAACGATTGTTCCGATTTAATTTTCAGATATAATTTGATTAACCCTAAATGATTTTTAAAAATATTTTAATGTATTGTGTTTAAAAAAAATAGTCATATCTCACTTAATTACGGTTATCTATTATTCAAATTTATTTTAAAATTAATATTTAGGTTATGCAAGATGACCCAAATGTACTTTTTTAAGTTTTGGACATAAGCAGGGTTAAGAAAATAGAACAATTTATCCTTATAGCATTGTCCGATTTGATTCCAATTTAATTTTTGAAGTTCATTTGATGTACTGTAAATTATTTTTAAAATTCTTCTTATGAATTATTTTTAAAAAAAATAATTATATCTCAATCTATTACTATTATCTAACATTCGAATATAATTTAAATTTACTATTTCGCATATAGAAGATAGCCAAATGATGTTTTTTACGGTTTGAACACAACCAGAGTTAAGAAAATATAATAACTAATAGCGTTGGCGATTGTTCCGATTTCATTTTATTTCAATTTTTAGATATAATTTGATTAACCCTAAATGATTTTTAAAAATATTTTGATGTATTGTGTTTAAAAAAAATAGTCATATCTCACTTAATTACGGTTATCTATTATTCAAATTTATTTTAAAATTAATATTTAAGTTATGCAAGATGACCCAAATGTACCTTTTTAAGTTTTGGACATAAGCAGGGTTAAGAAAATAGAACAATTTATCCTTATAGCATTGTCCGATTTGATTCCAATTTAATTTTTGAAGTTCATTTGATGTACTGTAAATTATTTTTAAAATTCTTCTTATGAATTATTTTTAAAAAAAATAATTATATCTCAATCTATTACTATTATCTAACATTCGAATATAATTTAAATTTACTATTTCGCATATAGAAGATAGCCAAATGATGTTTTTTACGGTTTGAACACAACCAGAGTTAAGAAAATATAATAACTAATAGCGTTGGCGATTGTTCCCATTTAATTTTAATTCAATTTTTAAATATAATTTGATTAACCCTAAATGATTTTTAAAAATATTTTGATGTATTGTGTTTAAAAAAAATAGTCATATCTCACTCAATTACGGTTATCTATTATTCAAATTTATTTTAAAATTAATATTTAGGTTATGCAAGATGACCCAAATGTACCTTTTTAAGTTTTGGACATAACCAGGGTTAAGAAAATAGAACAATTTATCCTTATAGCATTGTCCGATTTGATTCCAATTTAATTTTTGAAGTTCATTTGATGTACTGTAAATTATTTTTAAAATTCTTCTTATGAATTATTTTTAAAAAAAATATATATATCTCACTCTATTACTGTTATCTAATATTCGAATATAATTTAAATTTACTATTTCGCATATACAAGATAGCCAAATGATGTTTTTTACGGTTTGAACACAACCAGAGTTAAGAAAATGTAATAAATAATAGCGTTAACGATTGTTCCGATTTAATTTTCAGATATAATTTGATTAACCCTAAATGATTTTTAAAAATATTTTAATGTATTGTGTTTAAAAAAAATAGTCATATCTCACTTAATTACGGTTATCTATTATTCAAATTTATTTTAAAATTAATATTTAGGTTATGCAAGATGACCCAAATGTACTTTTTTAAGTTTTGGACATAAGCAGGGTTAAGAAAATAGAACAATTTATCCTTATAGCATTGTCCGATTTGATTCCAATTTAATTTTTGAAGTTCATTTGATGTACTGTAAATTATTTTTAAAATTCTTCTTATGAATTGTTTTTAAAAAAAATAATTATATCTCACTCTATTACTGTTATCTAATATTCGAATATAATTTAAATTTACTATTTCGCATATACAAGATGACCAAATGATGTTTTTTACAGTTTGAACACAACCAGAGTTAAGAAAATATAATAACTAATAGCGTTGGCGATTGTTCCGATTTAATTTTAGTTCAATTTTTAGATATAATTTGAGTAACCCTAAATGATTTTTAAAAATATTTTGATGTATTGTGTTTAAAAAAAATAGTCATATCTCACTCAATTACGGTTATCTATTATTCAAATTTATTTTAAAATTAATATTTAAGTTATGCAAGATGACCCAAATGTACCTTTTTAAGTTTTGGACATAACCAGGGTTAAGAAAATAGAACAATTTATCCTTATAGCATTGTCCGATTTGATTCCAATTTAATTTTTGAAGTTCATTTGATGTACTGTAAATTATTTTTAAAATTCTTCTTATGAATTATTTAAAAAAAAAAATATATATATCTCACTCTATTACTGTTATCTAATATTCGAATATAATTTAAATTTACTATTTCGCATATACAAGATAGCCAAATGATGTTTTTTACGGTTTGAACACAACCAGAGTTAAGAAAATGTAATAAATAATAGCGTTAACGATTGTTCCGATTTAATTTTCAGATATAATTTGATTAACCCTAAATGATTTTTAAAAATATTTTAATGTATTGTGTTTAAAAAAAATAGTCATATCTCACTTAATTACGGTTATCTATTATTCAAATTTATTTTAAAATTAATATTTAGGTTATGCAAGATGACCCAAATGTACTTTTTTAAGTTTTGGACATAAGCAGGGTTAAGAAAATAGAACAATTTATCCTTATAGCATTGTCCGATTTGATTCCAATTTAATTTTTGAAGTTCATTTGATGTACTGTAAATTATTTTTAAAATTCTTCTTATGAATTATTTTTAAAAAAAATAATTATATCTCAATCTATTACTATTATCTAACATTCGAATATAATTTAAATTTACTATTTCGCATATAGAAGATAGCCAAATGATGTTTTTTACGGTTTGAACACAACCAGAGTTAAGAAAATATAATAACTAATAGCGTTGGCGATTGTTCCGATTTCATTTTATTTCAATTTTTAGATATAATTTGATTAACCCTAAATGATTTTTAAAAATATTTTGATGTATTGTGTTTAAAAAAAATAGACATATCTCACTTAATTACGGTTATCTATTATTCAAATTTATTTTAAAATTAATATTTAAGTTATGCAAGATGACCCAAATGTACCTTTTTAAGTCTTGGACATAACCAGGGTTAAGAAAATAGAACAATTTATCCTTATAGCATTGTCCGATTTGATTCCAATTTAATTTTTGAAGTTCATTTGATGTATTGTAAATTATTTTTAAAATTCTTCTTATGAATTGTTTTTTAAAAAAATAATTATATCTCACTCTATTGCTGTTATCTAATATTCGAATATAATTTAAATTTACTATTTCGCATATACAAGATAGCCAAATGATGTTTTTTACGGTTTGAACACAACCAGAGTTAAGAAAATATAATAACTAATAGCGTTGGCGATTGTTCCGATTTAATTTTAATTCAATTCTTAGATATAATTTGATTAACCCTAAATGATTTTTAAAAATATTTTGATGTATTGTGTTTAAAAAAAAATAGTCATATCTCACTCAATTACGGTTATCTATTATTCAAATTTATTTTAAAATTAACATTTAAGTTATGCAAGATGACCCAAATGTACCTTTTTAAGTTTTGGACATAACCAGGGTTAAGAAAATAGAACAATTTATCCTTATAGCATTGTCCGATTTGATTCCAATTTAATTTTTGAAGTTCATTTGATGTACTGTAAATTATTTTTAAAATTCTTCTTATGAATTGTTTTTAAAAAAAATAATTATATCTCACTCTATTACTGTTATCTAATATTCGAATATAATTTAAATTTACTATTTCGCATATACAAGATGACCAAATGATGTTTTTTACAGTTTGAACACAACCAGAGTTAAGAAAATATAATAACTAATAGCGTTGGCGATTGTTCCGATTTAATTTTAGTTCAATTTTTAGATATAATTTGATTAACCCTAAATGATTTTTAAAAATATTTTGATGTATTGTGTTTAAAAAAAATAGTCATATCTCACTCAATTACGGTTATCTATTATTCAAATTTATTTTAAAATTAATATTTAAGTTATGCAAGATGACCCAAATGTACCTTTTTAAGTTTTGGACATAACCAGGGTTAAGAAAATAGAACAATTTATCCTTATAGCATTGTCCGATTTGATTCCAATTTAATTTTTGAAGTTCATTTGATGTACTGTAAATTATTTTTAAAATTCTTCTTATGAATTATTTTTAAAAAAAATATATATATCTCACTCTATTACTGTTATCTAATATTCGAATATAATTTAAATTTACTATTTCGCATATACAAGATAGCCAAATGATGTTTTTTACGGTTTGAACACAACCAGAGTTAAGAAAATGTAATAACTAATAGCGTTGGCGATTGTTCCGATTTCATTTTATTTCAATTTTTAGATATAATTTGATTAACCCTAAATGATTTTTAAAAATATTTTAATGTATTGTGTTTAAAAAAAATAGTCATATCTCACTTAATTACGGTTATCTATTATTCAAATTAATTTTAAAATTAATATTTAGGTTATGCAAGATGACCCAAATGTACTTTTTTAAGTTTTGGACATAAGCAGGGTTAAGAAAATAGAACAATTTATCCTTATAGCATTGTCCGATTTGATTCCAATTTAATTTTTGAAGTTCATTTGATGTACTGTAAATTATTTTTAAAATTCTTGTTATGAATTATTTTAAAAAAAAATAATTATATCTCAATCTATTACTATTATCTAACATTCCAATATAATTTAAATTTACTATTTCGCATATACAAGATAGCCAAATGATGTTTTTTACGGTTTGAACACAACCAGAGTTAATAAAATATAATAACTAATAGCGTTGGCGATTGTTCCGATTTAATTTTAATTCAATTCTTAGATATAATTTGATTAACCCTAAATGATTTTTAAAAATATTTTGATGTATTGTGTTTAAAAAAAATAGTCATATCTCACTCAATTACGGTTATCTATTATTCAAATTTATTTTAAAATTAATATTTAAGTTATGCAAGATGACCCAAATGTACCTTTTTAAGTCTTGGACATAACCAGGGTTAAGAAAATAGAACAATTTATCCTTATAGCATTATCCGATTTGATTCCAATTTAATTTTTGAAGTTCATTTGATGTACCGTAAATTATTTTTAAAATTCTTCTTATGAATTATTTAAAAAAAAAATAATTATATCTCACTCTATTACTGTTATCTAATATTCGAATATAATTTAAATTTACGATTTCGCATATACAAGATAGTCAAATGATGTTTTTTACGGTTTGAACACAACCAGAGTTAAGAAAATATGATAACTAATAGCGTTGGCGATTGTTCCCATTTAATTTTAATTCAATTTTTAAATATAATTTGATTAACCCTAAATGATTTTTAAAAATATTTTGATGTATTGTGTTTAAAAAAAATAGTCATATCTCACTCAATTACGGTTATCTATTATTCAAATTTATTTTAAAATTAATATTTAGGTTATGCAAGATGACCCAAATGTACCTTTTTAAGTTTTGGACATAACCAGGGTTAAGAAAATAGAACAATTTATCCTTATAGCATTGTCCGATTTGATTCCAATTTAATTTTTGAAGTTCATTTGATGTACTGTAAATTATTTTTAAAATTCTTCTTATGAATTATTTTTAAAAAAAATATATATATCTCACTCTATTACTGTTATCTAATATTCGAATATAATTTAAATTTACTATTTCGCATATACAAGATAGCCAAATGATGTTTTTTACGGTTTGAACACAACCAGATTTAAAAAAATGTAATAACTAATAGCGTTAACGATTGTTCCGATTTCATTTTTAGATATAATTTGATTAACCCTAAATGATTTTTAAAAATATTTTAATGTATTGTGTTTAAAAAAAATAGTCATATCTCACTTAATTACGGTTATCTATTATTCAAATTTATTTTAAAATTAATATTTAGGTTATACAAGATGACCCAAATGATCCTTTTTAAGTTTTGGACTAACCAGAGTTAAGAAAATAGAACAATTAATCATTATAGCATTGTCCGATTTGATTTCAATTTAATTTTTGAAGTTCATTTGATGTACTGTAAATTATTTTTAAAATTCTTCTTATGAATTGTTTTTAAAAAAAATAATTATATCTCACTCTATTACTGTTATCTAATATTCGAATATAATTTAAATTTACTATTTCGCATATACAAGATGACCAAATGATGTTTTTTACAGTTTGAACACAACCAGAGTTAAGAAAATATAATAACTAATAGCGTTGGCGATTGTTCCGATTTAATTTTAGTTCAATTTTTAGATATAATTTGAGTAACCCTAAATGATTTTTAAAAATATTTTGATGTATTGTGTTTAAAAAAAATAGTCATATCTCACTCAATTACGGTTATCTATTATTCAAATTTATTTTAAAATTAATATTTAAGTTATGCAAGATGACCCAAATGTACCTTTTTAAGTTTTGGACATAACCAGGGTTAAGAAAATAGAACAATTTATCCTTATAGCATTGTCCGATTTGATTCCAATTTAATTTTTGAAGTTCATTTGATGTACTGTAAATTATTTTTAAAATTCTTCTTATGAATTATTTTAAAAAAAAATATATATATCTCACTCTATTACTGTTATCTAATATTCGAATATAATTTAAATTTACTATTTCGCATATACAAGATAGCCAAATGATGTTTTTTACGGTTTGAACACAACCAGAGTTAAGAAAATGTAATAAATAATAGCGTTAACGATTGTTCCGATTTAATTTTCAGATATAATTTGATTAACCCTAAATGATTTTTAAAAATATTTTAATGTATTGTGTTTAAAAAAAATAGTCATATCTCACTTAATTACGGTTATCTATTATTCAAATTTATTTTAAAATTAATATTTAGGTTATGCAAGATGACCCAAATGTACTTTTTTAAGTTTTGGACATAAGCAGGGTTAAGAAAATAGAACAATTTATCCTTATAGCATTGTCCGATTTGATTCCAATTTAATTTTTGAAGTTCATTTGATGTACTGTAAATTATTTTTAAAATTCTTCTTATGAATTATTTTTAAAAAAAATAATTATATCTCAATCTATTACTATTATCTAACATTCGAATATAATTTAAATTTACTATTTCGCATATAGAAGATAGCCAAATGATGTTTTTTACGGTTTGAACACAACCAGAGTTAAGAAAATATAATAACTAATAGCGTTGGCGATTGTTCCGATTTCATTTTATTTCAATTTTTAGATATAATTTGATTAACCCTAAATGATTTTTAAAAATATTTTGATGTATTGTGTTTAAAAAAAATAGTCATATCTCACTTAATTACGGTTATCTATTATTCAAATTTATTTTAAAATTAATATTTAAGTTATGCAAGATGACCCAAATGTACCTTTTTAAGTTTTGGACATAAGCAGGGTTAAGAAAATAGAACAATTTATCCTTATAGCATTGTCCGATTTGATTCCAATTTAATTTTTGAAGTTCATTTGATGTACTGTAAATTATTTTTAAAATTCTTCTTATGAATTATTTTTAAAAAAAATAATTATATCTCAATCTATTACTATTATCTAACATTCGAATATAATTTAAATTTACTATTTCGCATATAGAAGATAGCCAAATGATGTTTTTTACGGTTTGAACACAACCAGAGTTAAGAAAATATAATAACTAATAGCGTTGGCGATTGTTCCCATTTAATTTTAATTCAATTTTTAAATATAATTTGATTAACCCTAAATGATTTTTAAAAATATTTTGATGTATTGTGTTTAAAAAAAATAGTCATATCTCACTCAATTACGGTTATCTATTATTCAAATTTATTTTAAAATTAATATTTAGGTTATGCAAGATGACCCAAATGTACCTTTTTAAGTTTTGGACATAACCAGGGTTAAGAAAATAGAACAATTTATCCTTATAGCATTGTCCGATTTGATTCCAATTTAATTTTTGAAGTTCATTTGATGTACTGTAAATTATTTTTAAAATTCTTCTTATGAATTATTTTTAAAAAAAATATATATATCTCACTCTATTACTGTTATCTAATATTCGAATATAATTTAAATTTACTATTTCGCATATACAAGATAGCCAAATGATGTTTTTTACGGTTTGAACACAACCAGAGTTAAGAAAATGTAATAAATAATAGCGTTAACGATTGTTCCGATTTAATTTTCAGATATAATTTGATTAACCCTAAATGATTTTTAAAAATATTTTAATGTATTGTGTTTAAAAAAAATAGTCATATCTCACTTAATTACGGTTATCTATTATTCAAATTTATTTTAAAATTAATATTTAGGTTATGCAAGATGACCCAAATGTACTTTTTTAAGTTTTGGACATAAGCAGGGTTAAGAAAATAGAACAATTTATCCTTATAGCATTGTCCGATTTGATTCCAATTTAATTTTTGAAGTTCATTTGATGTACTGTAAATTATTTTTAAAATTCTTCTTATGAATTGTTTTTAAAAAAAATAATTATATCTCACTCTATTACTGTTATCTAATATTCGAATATAATTTAAATTTACTATTTCGCATATACAAGATGACCAAATGATGTTTTTTACAGTTTGAACACAACCAGAGTTAAGAAAATATAATAACTAATAGCGTTGGCGATTGTTCCGATTTAATTTTAGTTCAATTTTTAGATATAATTTGAGTAACCCTAAATGATTTTTAAAAATATTTTGATGTATTGTGTTTAAAAAAAATAGTCATATCTCACTCAATTACGGTTATCTATTATTCAAATTTATTTTAAAATTAATATTTAAGTTATGCAAGATGACCCAAATGTACCTTTTTAAGTTTTGGACATAACCAGGGTTAAGAAAATAGAACAATTTATCCTTATAGCATTGTCCGATTTGATTCCAATTTAATTTTTGAAGTTCATTTGATGTACTGTAAATTATTTTTAAAATTCTTCTTATGAATTATTTAAAAAAAAAATATATATATCTCACTCTATTACTGTTATCTAATATTCGAATATAATTTAAATTTACTATTTCGCATATACAAGATAGCCAAATGATGTTTTTTACGGTTTGAACACAACCAGAGTTAAGAAAATGTAATAAATAATAGCGTTAACGATTGTTCCGATTTAATTTTCAGATATAATTTGATTAACCCTAAATGATTTTTAAAAATATTTTAATGTATTGTGTTTAAAAAAAATAGTCATATCTCACTTAATTACGGTTATCTATTATTCAAATTTATTTTAAAATTAATATTTAGGTTATGCAAGATGACCCAAATGTACTTTTTTAAGTTTTGGACATAAGCAGGGTTAAGAAAATAGAACAATTTATCCTTATAGCATTGTCCGATTTGATTCCAATTTAATTTTTGAAGTTCATTTGATGTACTGTAAATTATTTTTAAAATTCTTCTTATGAATTATTTTTAAAAAAAATAATTATATCTCAATCTATTACTATTATCTAACATTCGAATATAATTTAAATTTACTATTTCGCATATAGAAGATAGCCAAATGATGTTTTTTACGGTTTGAACACAACCAGAGTTAAGAAAATATAATAACTAATAGCGTTGGCGATTGTTCCGATTTAATTTTAATTCAATTCTTAGATATAATTTGATTAACCCTAAATGATTTTTAAAAATATTTTGATGTATTGTGTTTAAAAAAAATAGTCATATCTCACTCAATTACGGTTATCTATTATTCAAATTTATTTTAAAATTAACATTTAAGTTATGCAAGATGACCCAAATGTACCTTTTTAAGTTTTGGACATAACCAGGGTTAAGAAAATAGAACAATTTATCCTTATAGCATTGTCCGATTTGATTCCAATTTAATTTTTGAAGTTCATTTGATGTACTGTAAATTATATTTCAAATTCTTCTTATGAATTATTTAAAAAAAAAAAATTATATCTCACTCTATTACTGTTATCTAATATTCGAATATAATTTAAATTTACTATTTCGCATATACAAGATAGCCAAATGATGTTTTTTACGGTTTGAACACAACCAGAGTTAAGAAAATATAATAACTAATAGCGTTGGCGATTGTTCCGATTTAATTTTAATTCAATTTATAGATATAATTTGATTAACCCTAAATGATTTTTAAAAATATTTTGATGTATTGTGTTTAAAAAAAATAGTCATATCTCACTCAATTACGGTTATCTATTATTCAAATTTATTTTAAAATTAATATTTAAGTTATGCAAGATGACCCAAATGTACCTTTTTAAGTCTTGGACATAACCAGGGTTAAGAAAATAGAACAATTTATCCTTATAGCATTATCCGATTTGATTCCAATTTAATTTTTGAAGTTCATTTGATGTACCGTAAATTATTTTTAAAATTCTTCTTATGAATTATTTAAAAAAAAAATAATTATATCTCACTCTATTACTGTTATCTAATATTCGAATATAATTTAAATTTACGATTTCGCATATACAAGATAGTCAAATGATTTTTTTTACGGTTTGAACACAACCAGAGTTAAGAAAATATGATAACTAATAGCGTTGGCGATTGTTCCCATTTAATTTTAATTCAATTTTTAAATATAATTTGATTAACCCTAAATGATTTTTAAAAATATTTTGATGTATTGTGTTTAAAAAAAATAGTCATATCTCACTCAATTACGGTTATCTATTATTCAAATTTATTTTAAAATTAATATTTAGGTTATGCAAGATGACCCAAATGTACCTTTTTAAGTTTTGGACATAACCAGGGTTAAGAAAATAGAACAATTTATCCTTATAGCATTGTCCGATTTGATTCCAATTTAATTTTTGAAGTTCATATGATGTACTGTAAATTATTTTTAAAATTCTTATGAATTATTTTTAAAAAAAATATATATATCTCACTCTATTACTGTTATCTAATATTAGAATATAATTTAAATTTACTATTTCGCATATAAAAGATAGCCAAATGATGTTTTTTACGGTTTGAACACAACCAGAGTTAAGAAAATGTAATAACTAATAGCGTTAACGATTGTTCCGATTTAATTTTTAGATATAATTTGATTAACCCTAAATGATTTTTAAAAATATTTTAATGTATTGTGTTTAAAAAAAATAGTCATATCTCACTTAATTACGGTTATCTATTATTCAAATTTATTTTAAAATTAATATTTAGGTTATACAAGATGACCCAAATGATCCTTTTTAAGTTTTGGACTAGCCAGAGTTAAGAAAATAGAACAATTAATCATTATAGCATTGTCCGATTTGATTCCAATTTAATTTTTAAAGTTCATTTGATGTACTGTAAATTATTTTTAAAATTCTTCTTATGAATTGTTTTTAAAAAAACTAATTATATCTCACTCTATTACTGTTATCTAATATTCGAATATAATTTAAATTTACTATTTCGCATATACAAGATAGCCAAATGATGTTTTTTACGGTTTGAACACAACCAGAGTTAAGAAAATGTAATAACTAATAGCGTTAACGATTGTTCCGATTTAATTTTCAGATATAATTTGATTAACCCTAAATGATTTTTAAAAATATTTTAATGTATTGTGTTTAAAAAAAATAGTCATATCTCACTTAATTACGGTTATCTATTATTCAAATTTATTTTAAAATTAATATTTAGGTTATGCAAGATGACCCAAATGTACCTTTTTAAGTTTTGGACATAACCAGGGTTAAGAAAATAGAACAATTTATCCTTATAGCATTGTCCGATTTGATTCCAATTTAATTTTTGAAGTTCATTTAATGTACCGTAAATTATTTTTAAAATTCTTCTTATGAATTATTTAAAAAAAAAATAATTATATCTCACTCTATTACTGTTATCTAATATTCGAATATAATTTAAATTTAGGATTTCGCATATACAAGATAGTCAAATGATGTTTTTTACGGTTTGAACACAACCAGAATTAAGAAAATATGATAACTAATAGCGTTGGCGATTGTTCCCATTTAATTTTAATTCAATTTTTAAATATAATTTGATTAACCCTAAATGATTTTTAAAAATATTTTGATGTATTGTGTTTAAAAAAAATAGTCATATCTCACTCAATTACGGTTATCTATTATTCAAATTTATTTTAAAATTAATATTTAGGTTATACAAGATGACCCAAATGATCCTTTTTAAGTTTTGGACTAGCCAGAGTTAAGAAAATAGAACAATTAATCATTATAGCATTGTCCGATTTGATTCCAATTTAATTTTTAAAGTTCATTTGATGTACTGTAAATTATTTTTAAAATTCTTCTTATGAATTGTTTTTAAAAAAAATAATTATATCTCACTCTATTACTGTTATCTAATATTCGAATATAATTTAAATTTACTATTTCGCTTATACAAGATAGCCAAATGATGTTTTTTACGGTTTGAACACAACCAGAGTTAAGAAAATGTAATAACTAATAGCGTTGGCGATTGTTCCGATTTCATTTTATTTCAATTTTTAGATATAATTTGATTAACCCTAAATGATTTTTAAAAATATTTTAATGTATTGTGTTTAAAAAAAATAGTCATATCTCACTTAATTAAGGTTATCTATTATTCAAATTAATTTTAAAATTAATATTTAGGTTATGCAAGATGACCCAAATGTACTTTTTTAAGTTTTGGACATAAGCAGGGTTAAGAAAATAGAACAATTTATCCTTATAGCATTGTCCGATTTGATTCCAATTTAATTTTTGAAGTTCATTTGATGTACTGTAAATTATTTTTAAAATTCTTCTTATGAATTATTTTTAAAAAAAATAATTATATCTCAATCTATTACTATTATCTAACATTCCAATATAATTTAAATTTACTATTTCGCATATACAAGATAGCCAAATGATGTTTTTTACGGTTTGAACACAACCAGAGTTAATAAAATATAATAACTAATAGCGTTGGCGATTGTTCCGATTTAATTTTAATTCAATTCTTAGATATAATTTGATTAACCCTAAATGATTTTTAAAAATATTTTGATGTATTGTGTTTAAAAAAAATAGTCATATCTCACTCAATTACGGTTATCTATTATTCAAATTTATTTTAAAATTAATATTTAGGTTATGCAAGATGACCCAAATGTACCTTTTTAAGTTTTGGACATAACCAGGGTTAAGAAAATAGAACAATTTATCCTTATAGCATTGTCCGATTTGATTCCAATTTAATTTTTGAAGTTCATTTGATGTACTGTAAATTATTTTTAAAATTCTTCTTATGAATTATTTTTAAAAAAAATATATATATCTCACTCTATTACTGTTATCTAATATTCGAATATAATTTAAATTTACTATTTCGCATATACAAGATAGCCAAATGATGTTTTTTACGGTTTGAACACAACCAGATTTAAAAGAATGTAATAACTAATAGCGTTAACGATTGTTTCGATTTCATTTTTAGATATAATTTGATTAACCCTAAATGATTTTTAAAAATATTTTAATGTATTGTGTTTAAAAAAAATAGTCATATCTCACTTAATTACGGTTATCTATTATTCAAATTTATTTTAAAATTAATATTTAGGTTATGCAAGATGACCCAAATGTACCTTTTTAAGTTTTGGACATAACCAGGGTTAAGAAAATAGAACAATTTATCCTTATAGCATTGTCCGATTTGATTCCAATTTAATTTTTGAAGTTCATTTGATGTACTGTAAATTATTTTTAAAATTCTTCTTATGAATTATTTAAAAAAAAAATAATTATATCTCACTCTATTACTGTTATCTAATATTCGAATATAATTTAAATTTAGGATTTCGCATATACAAGATAGTCAAATGATGTTTTTTACGGTTTGAACACAACCAGAATTAAGAAAATATGATAACTAATAGCGTTGGCGATTGTTCCCATTTAATTTTAATTCAATTTTTAAATATAATTTGATTAACCCTAAATGATTTTTAAAAATATTTTGATGTATTGTGTTTAAAAAAAATAGTCATATCTCACTCAATTACGGTTATCTATTATTCAAATTTATTTTAAAATTAATATTTAGGTTATACAAGATGACCCAAATGATCCTTTTTAAGTTTTGGACTAGCCAGAGTTAAGAAAATAGAACAATTAATCATTATAGCATTGTCCGATTTGATTCCAATTTAATTTTTAAAGTTCATTTGATGTACTGTAAATTATTTTTAAAATTCTTCTTATGAATTGTTTTTAAAAAAAATAATTATATCTCACTCTATTACTGTTATCTAATATTCGAATATAATTTAAATTTACTATTTCGCATATACAAGATAGCCAAATGATGTTTTTTACGGTTTGAACACAACCAGAGTTAAGAAAATGTAATAACTAATAGCGTTGGCGATTGTTCCGATTTCATTTTATTTCAATTTTTAGATATAATTTGATTAACCCTAAATGATTTTTAAAAATATTTTAATGTATTGTGTTTAAAAAAAATAGTCATATCTCACTTAATTAAGGTTATCTATTATTCAAATTAATTTTAAAATTAATATTTAGGTTATGCAAGATGACCCAAATGTACTTTTTTAAGTTTTGGACATAAGCAGGGTTAAGAAAATAGAACAATTTATCCTTATAGCATTGTCCGATTTGATTCCAATTTAATTTTTGAAGTTCATTTGATGTACTGTAAATTATTTTTAAAATTCTTCTTATGAATTATTTTTAAAAAAAATAATTATATCTCAATCTATTACTATTATCTAACATTCCAATATAATTTAAATTTACTATTTCGCATATACAAGATAGCCAAATGATGTTTTTTACGGTTTGAACACAACCAGAGTTAATAAAATATAATAACTAATAGCGTTGGCGATTGTTCCGATTTAATTTTAATTCAATTCTTAGATATAATTTGATTAACCCTAAATGATTTTTAAAAATATTTTGATGTATTGTGTTTAAAAAAAATAGTCATATCTCACTCAATTACGGTTATCTATTATTCAAATTTATTTTAAAATTAATATTTAGGTTATGCAAGATGACCCAAATGTACCTTTTTAAGTTTTGGACATAACCAGGGTTAAGAAAATAGAACAATTTATCCTTATAGCATTGTCCGATTTGATTCCAATTTAATTTTTGAAGTTCATTTGATGTACTGTAAATTATTTTTAAAATTCTTCTTATGAATTATTTTTTAAAAAAATATATATATCTCACTCTATTACTGTTATCTAATATTCGAATATAATTTAAATTTACTATTTCGCATATACAAGATAGCCAAATGATGTTTTTTACGGTTTGAACACAACCAGATTTAAAAGAATGTAATAACTAATAGCGTTAACGATTGTTTCGATTTCATTTTTAGATATAATTTGATTAACCCTAAATGATTTTTAAAAATATTTTAATGTATTGTGTTTAAAAAAAATAGTCATATCTCACTTAATTACGGTTATCTATTATTCAAATTTATTTTAAAATTAATATTTAGGTTATACAAGATGACCCAAATGATCCTTTTTAAGTTTTGGACTAGCCAGAGTTAAGAAAATAGAACAATTAATCATTATAGCATTGTCCGATTTGATTCCAATTTAATTTTTAAAGTTCATTTGATGTACTGTAAATTATTTTTAAAATTCTTCTTATGAATTGTTTTTAAAAAAAATAATTATATCTCACTCTATTACTGTTATCTAATATTCGAATATAATTTAAATTTACTATTTCGCATATACAAGATAGCCAAATGATGTTTTTTACGGTTTGAACACAACCAGAGTTAAGAAAATGTAATAACTAATAGCGTTAACGATTGTTCCGATTTAATTTTCAGATATAATTTGATTAACCCTAAATGATTTTTAAAAATATTTTAATGTATTGTGTTTAAAAAAAATAGTCATATCTCACTTAATTACGGTTATCTATTATTCAAATTTATTTTAAAATTAATATTTAGGTTATGCAAGATGACCCAAATGTACCTTTTTAAGTTTTGGACATAACCAGGGTTAAGAAAATAGAACAATTTATCCTTATAGCATTGTCCGATTTGATTCCAATTTAATTTTTGAAGTTCATTTAATGTACCGTAAATTATTTTTAAAATTCTTCTTATGAATTATTTAAAAAAAAAATAATTATATCTCACTCTATTACTGTTATCTAATATTCGAATATAATTTAAATTTAGGATTTCGCATATACAAGATAGTCAAATGATGTTTTTTACGGTTTGAACACAACCAGAATTAAGAAAATATGATAACTAATAGCGTTGGCGATTGTTCCCATTTAATTTTAATTCAATTTTTAAATATAATTTGATTAACCCTAAATGATTTTTAAAAATATTTTGATGTATTGTGTTTAAAAAAAATAGTCATATCTCACTCAATTACGGTTATCTATTATTCAAATTTATTTTAAAATTAATATTTAGGTTATGCAAGATGACCCAAATGTACCTCTTTAAGTTTTGGACATAACCAGGGTTAAGAAAATAGAACAATTTATCCTTATAGCATTGTCCGATTTGATTCCAATTTAATTTTTGAAGTTCATTTGATGTACTGTAAATTATTTTTAAAATTCTTCTTATGAATTATTTTTAAAAAAAATATATATATCTCACTCTATTACTGTTATCTAATATTCGAATATAATTTAAATTTACTATTTCGCATATACAAGATAGCCAAATGATGTTTTTTACGGTTTGAACACAACCAGAGTTAAGAAAATGTAATAACTAATAGCGTTGGCGATTGTTCCGATTTCATTTTATTTCAATTTTTAGATATAATTTGATTAACCCTAAATGATTTTTAAAAATATTTTAATGTATTGTGTTTAAAAAAAATAGTCATATCTCACTTAATTACGGTTATCTATTATTCAAATTAATTTTAAAATTAATATTTAAGTTATGCAAGATGACCCAAATGTACTTTTTTAAGTTTTGGACATAAGCAGGGTTAAGAAAATAGAACAATTTATCCTTATAGCATTGTCCGATTTGATTCCAATTTAATTTTTGAAGTTCATTTGATGTACTGTAAATTATTTTTAAAATTCTTCTTATGAATTATTTTTAAAAAAAATAATTATATCTCAATCTATTACTATTATCTAACATTCGAATATAATTTAAATTTACTATTTCGCATATAGAAGATAGCCAAATGATGTTTTTTACGGTTTGAACACAACCAGAGTTAAGAAAATATAATAACTAATAGCGTTGGCGATTGTTCCGATTTCATTTTATTTCAATTTTTAGATATAATTTGATTAACCCTAAATGATTTTTAAAAATATTTTGATGTATTGTGTTTAAAAAAAATAGTCATATCTCACTTAATTACGGTTATCTATTATTCAAATTTATTTTAAAATTAATATTTAAGTTATGCAAGATGACCCAAATGTACCTTTTTAAGTTTTGGACATAAGCAGGGTTAAGAAAATAGAACAATTTATCCTTATAGCATTGTCCGATTTGATTCCAATTTAATTTTTGAAGTTCATTTGATGTACTGTAAATTATTTTTAAAATTCTTCTTATGAATTATTTTTAAAAAAAATATATATATCTCACTCTATTACTGTTATCTAATATTCGAATATAATTTAAATTTACTATTTCGCATATACAAGATAGCCAAATGATGTTTTTTACGGTTTGAACACAACCAGAGTTAAGAAAATGTAATAAATAATAGCGTTAACGATTGTTCCGATTTAATTTTCAGATATAATTTGATTAACCCTAAATGATTTTTAAAAATATTTTAATGTATTGTGTTTAAAAAAAATAGTCATATCTCACTTAATTACGGTTATCTATTATTCAAATTTATTTTAAAATTAATATTTAGGTTATGCAAGATGACCCAAATGTACTTTTTTAAGTTTTGGACATAAGCAGGGTTAAGAAAATAGAACAATTTATCCTTATAGCATTGTCCGATTTGATTCCAATTTAATTTTTGAAGTTCATTTGATGTACTGTAAATTATTTTTAAAATTCTTCTTATGAATTATTTTTAAAAAAAATAATTATATCTCAATCTATTACTATTATCTAACATTCGAATATAATTTAAATTTACTATTTCGCATATAGAAGATAGCCAAATGATGTTTTTTACGGTTTGAACACAACCAGAGTTAAGAAAATATAATAACTAATAGCGTTGGCGATTGTTCCGATTTCATTTTATTTCAATTTTTAGATATAATTTGATTAACCCTAAATGATTTTTAAAAATATTTTGATGTATTGTGTTTAAAAAAAATAGTCATATCTCACTTAATTACGGTTATCTATTATTCAAATTTATTTTAAAATTAATATTTAAGTTATGCAAGATGACCCAAATGTACCTTTTTAAGTTTTGGACATAAGCAGGGTTAAGAAAATAGAACAATTTATCCTTATAGCATTGTCCGATTTGATTCCAATTTAATTTTTGAAGTTCATTTGATGTACTGTAAATTATTTTTAAAATTCTTCTTATGAATTATTTTTAAAAAAAATAATTATATCTCAATCTATTACTATTATCTAACATTCGAATATAATTTAAATTTACTATTTCGCATATAGAAGATAGCCAAATGATGTTTTTTACGGTTTGAACACAACCAGAGTTAAGAAAATATAATAACTAATAGCGTTGGCGATTGTTCCCATTTAATTTTAATTCAATTTTTAAATATAATTTGATTAACCCTAAATGATTTTTAAAAATATTTTGATGTATTGTGTTTAAAAAAAATAGTCATATCTCACTCAATTACGGTTATCTATTATTCAAATTTATTTTAAAATTAATATTTAGGTTATGCAAGATGACCCAAATGTACCTTTTTAAGTTTTGGACATAACCAGGGTTAAGAAAATAGAACAATTTATCCTTATAGCATTGTCCGATTTGATTCCAATTTAATTTTTGAAGTTCATTTGATGTACTGTAAATTATTTTTAAAATTCTTCTTATGAATTATTTTTAAAAAAAATATATATATCTCACTCTATTACTGTTATCTAATATTCGAATATAATTTAAATTTACTATTTCGCATATACAAGATAGCCAAATGATGTTTTTTACGGTTTGAACACAACCAGAGTTAAGAAAATGTAATAAATAATAGCGTTAACGATTGTTCCGATTTAATTTTCAGATATAATTTGATTAACCCTAAATGATTTTTAAAAATATTTTAATGTATTGTGTTTAAAAAAAATAGTCATATCTCACTTAATTACGGTTATCTATTATTCAAATTTATTTTAAAATTAATATTTAGGTTATGCAAGATGACCCAAATGTACTTTTTTAAGTTTTGGACATAAGCAGGGTTAAGAAAATAGAACAATTTATCCTTATAGCATTGTCCGATTTGATTCCAATTTAATTTTTGAAGTTCATTTGATGTACTGTAAATTATTTTTAAAATTCTTCTTATGAATTGTTTTTAAAAAAAATAATTATATCTCACTCTATTACTGTTATCTAATATTCGAATATAATTTAAATTTACTATTTCGCATATACAAGATGACCAAATGATGTTTTTTACAGTTTGAACACAACCAGAGTTAAGAAAATATAATAACTAATAGCGTTGGCGATTGTTCCGATTTAATTTTAGTTCAATTTTTAGATATAATTTGAGTAACCCTAAATGATTTTTAAAAATATTTTGATGTATTGTGTTTAAAAAAAATAGTCATATCTCACTCAATTACGGTTATCTATTATTCAAATTTATTTTAAAATTAATATTTAAGTTATGCAAGATGACCCAAATGTACCTTTTTAAGTTTTGGACATAACCAGGGTTAAGAAAATAGAACAATTTATCCTTATAGCATTGTCCGATTTGATTCCAATTTAATTTTTGAAGTTCATTTGATGTACTGTAAATTATTTTTAAAATTCTTCTTATGAATTATTTAAAAAAAAAAATATATATATCTCACTCTATTACTGTTATCTAATATTCGAATATAATTTAAATTTACTATTTCGCATATACAAGATAGCCAAATGATGTTTTTTACGGTTTGAACACAACCAGAGTTAAGAAAATGTAATAAATAATAGCGTTAACGATTGTTCCGATTTAATTTTCAGATATAATTTGATTAACCCTAAATGATTTTTAAAAATATTTTAATGTATTGTGTTTAAAAAAAATAGTCATATCTCACTTAATTACGGTTATCTATTATTCAAATTTATTTTAAAATTAATATTTAGGTTATGCAAGATGACCCAAATGTACTTTTTTAAGTTTTGGACATAAGCAGGGTTAAGAAAATAGAACAATTTATCCTTATAGCATTGTCCGATTTGATTCCAATTTAATTTTTGAAGTTCATTTGATGTACTGTAAATTATTTTTAAAATTCTTCTTATGAATTATTTTTAAAAAAAATAATTATATCTCAATCTATTACTATTATCTAACATTCGAATATAATTTAAATTTACTATTTCGCATATAGAAGATAGCCAAATGATGTTTTTTACGGTTTGAACACAACCAGAGTTAAGAAAATATAATAACTAATAGCGTTGGCGATTGTTCCGATTTCATTTTATTTCAATTTTTAGATATAATTTGATTAACCCTAAATGATTTTTAAAAATATTTTGATGTATTGTGTTTAAAAAAAATAGACATATCTCACTTAATTACGGTTATCTATTATTCAAATTTATTTTAAAATTAATATTTAAGTTATGCAAGATGACCCAAATGTACCTTTTTAAGTCTTGGACATAACCAGGGTTAAGAAAATAGAACAATTTATCCTTATAGCATTGTCCGATTTGATTCCAATTTAATTTTTGAAGTTCATTTGATGTATTGTAAATTATTTTTAAAATTCTTCTTATGAATTGTTTTTTAAAAAAATAATTATATCTCACTCTATTGCTGTTATCTAATATTCGAATATAATTTAAATTTACTATTTCGCATATACAAGATAGCCAAATGATGTTTTTTACGGTTTGAACACAACCAGAGTTAAGAAAATATAATAACTAATAGCGTTGGCGATTGTTCCGATTTAATTTTAATTCAATTCTTAGATATAATTTGATTAACCCTAAATGATTTTTAAAAATATTTTGATGTATTGTGTTTAAAAAAAAATAGTCATATCTCACTCAATTACGGTTATCTATTATTCAAATTTATTTTAAAATTAACATTTAAGTTATGCAAGATGACCCAAATGTACCTTTTTAAGTTTTGGACATAACCAGGGTTAAGAAAATAGAACAATTTATCCTTATAGCATTGTCCGATTTGATTCCAATTTAATTTTTGAAGTTCATTTGATGTACTGTAAATTATTTTTAAAATTCTTCTTATGAATTGTTTTTAAAAAAAATAATTATATCTCACTCTATTACTGTTATCTAATATTCGAATATAATTTAAATTTACTATTTCGCATATACAAGATGACCAAATGATGTTTTTTACAGTTTGAACACAACCAGAGTTAAGAAAATATAATAACTAATAGCGTTGGCGATTGTTCCGATTTAATTTTAGTTCAATTTTTAGATATAATTTGATTAACCCTAAATGATTTTTAAAAATATTTTGATGTATTGTGTTTAAAAAAAATAGTCATATCTCACTCAATTACGGTTATCTATTATTCAAATTTATTTTAAAATTAATATTTAAGTTATGCAAGATGACCCAAATGTACCTTTTTAAGTTTTGGACATAACCAGGGTTAAGAAAATAGAACAATTTATCCTTATAGCATTGTCCGATTTGATTCCAATTTAATTTTTGAAGTTCATTTGATGTACTGTAAATTATTTTTAAAATTCTTCTTATGAATTATTTTTAAAAAAAATATATATATCTCACTCTATTACTGTTATCTAATATTCGAATATAATTTAAATTTACTATTTCGCATATACAAGATAGCCAAATGATGTTTTTTACGGTTTGAACACAACCAGAGTTAAGAAAATGTAATAACTAATAGCGTTGGCGATTGTTCCGATTTCATTTTATTTCAATTTTTAGATATAATTTGATTAACCCTAAATGATTTTTAAAAATATTTTGATGTATTGTGTTTAAAAAAAATAGTCATATCTCACTTAATTACGGTTATCTATTATTCAAATTTATTTTAAAATTAATATTTAAGTTATGCAAGATGACCCAAATGTACCTTTTTAAGTTTTGGACATAAGCAGGGTTAAGAAAATAGAACAATTTATCCTTATAGCATTGTCCGATTTGATTCCAATTTAATTTTTGAAGTTCATTTGATGTACTGTAAATTATTTTTAAAATTCTTCTTATGAATTATTTTTAAAAAAAATAATTATATCTCAATCTATTACTATTATCTAACATTCGAATATAATTTAAATTTACTATTTCGCATATAGAAGATAGCCAAATGATGTTTTTTACGGTTTGAACACAACCAGAGTTAAGAAAATATAATAACTAATAGCGTTGGCGATTGTTCCCATTTAATTTTAATTCAATTTTTAAATATAATTTGATTAACCCTAAATGATTTTTAAAAATATTTTGATGTATTGTGTTTAAAAAAAATAGTCATATCTCACTCAATTACGGTTATCTATTATTCAAATTTATTTTAAAATTAATATTTAGGTTATGCAAGATGACCCAAATGTACCTTTTTAAGTTTTGGACATAACCAGGGTTAAGAAAATAGAACAATTTATCCTTATAGCATTGTCCGATTTGATTCCAATTTAATTTTTGAAGTTCATTTGATGTACTGTAAATTATTTTTAAAATTCTTCTTATGAATTATTTTTAAAAAAAATATATATATCTCACTCTATTACTGTTATCTAATATTCGAATATAATTTAAATTTACTATTTCGCATATACAAGATAGCCAAATGATGTTTTTTACGGTTTGAACACAACCAGAGTTAAGAAAATGTAATAAATAATAGCGTTAACGATTGTTCCGATTTAATTTTCAGATATAATTTGATTAACCCTAAATGATTTTTAAAAATATTTTAATGTATTGTGTTTAAAAAAAATAGTCATATCTCACTTAATTACGGTTATCTATTATTCAAATTTATTTTAAAATTAATATTTAGGTTATGCAAGATGACCCAAATGTACTTTTTTAAGTTTTGGACATAAGCAGGGTTAAGAAAATAGAACAATTTATCCTTATAGCATTGTCCGATTTGATTCCAATTTAATTTTTGAAGTTCATTTGATGTACTGTAAATTATTTTTAAAATTCTTCTTATGAATTGTTTTTAAAAAAAATAATTATATCTCACTCTATTACTGTTATCTAATATTCGAATATAATTTAAATTTACTATTTCGCATATACAAGATGACCAAATGATGTTTTTTACAGTTTGAACACAACCAGAGTTAAGAAAATATAATAACTAATAGCGTTGGCGATTGTTCCGATTTAATTTTAGTTCAATTTTTAGATATAATTTGAGTAACCCTAAATGATTTTTAAAAATATTTTGATGTATTGTGTTTAAAAAAAATAGTCATATCTCACTCAATTACGGTTATCTATTATTCAAATTTATTTTAAAATTAATATTTAAGTTATGCAAGATGACCCAAATGTACCTTTTTAAGTTTTGGACATAACCAGGGTTAAGAAAATAGAACAATTTATCCTTATAGCATTGTCCGATTTGATTCCAATTTAATTTTTGAAGTTCATTTGATGTACTGTAAATTATTTTTAAAATTCTTCTTATGAATTATTTAAAAAAAAAATATATATATCTCACTCTATTACTGTTATCTAATATTCGAATATAATTTAAATTTACTATTTCGCATATACAAGATAGCCAAATGATGTTTTTTACGGTTTGAACACAACCAGAGTTAAGAAAATGTAATAAATAATAGCGTTAACGATTGTTCCGATTTAATTTTCAGATATAATTTGATTAACCCTAAATGATTTTTAAAAATATTTTAATGTATTGTGTTTAAAAAAAATAGTCATATCTCACTTAATTACGGTTATCTATTATTCAAATTTATTTTAAAATTAATATTTAGGTTATGCAAGATGACCCAAATGTACTTTTTTAAGTTTTGGACATAAGCAGGGTTAAGAAAATAGAACAATTTATCCTTATAGCATTGTCCGATTTGATTCCAATTTAATTTTTGAAGTTCATTTGATGTACTGTAAATTATTTTTAAAATTCTTCTTATGAATTATTTTTAAAAAAAATAATTATATCTCAATCTATTACTATTATCTAACATTCGAATATAATTTAAATTTACTATTTCGCATATAGAAGATAGCCAAATGATGTTTTTTACGGTTTGAACACAACCAGAGTTAAGAAAATATAATAACTAATAGCGTTGGCGATTGTTCCGATTTAATTTTAATTCAATTCTTAGATATAATTTGATTAACCCTAAATGATTTTTAAAAATATTTTGATGTATTGTGTTTAAAAAAAATAGTCATATCTCACTCAATTACGGTTATCTATTATTCAAATTTATTTTAAAATTAACATTTAAGTTATGCAAGATGACCCAAATGTACCTTTTTAAGTTTTGGACATAACCAGGGTTAAGAAAATAGAACAATTTATCCTTATAGCATTGTCCGATTTGATTCCAATTTAATTTTTGAAGTTCATTTGATGTACTGTAAATTATATTTCAAATTCTTCTTATGAATTATTTAAAAAAAAAAAATTATATCTCACTCTATTACTGTTATCTAATATTCGAATATAATTTAAATTTACTATTTCGCATATACAAGATAGCCAAATGATGTTTTTTACGGTTTGAACACAACCAGAGTTAAGAAAATATAATAACTAATAGCGTTGGCGATTGTTCCGATTTAATTTTAATTCAATTTATAGATATAATTTGATTAACCCTAAATGATTTTTAAAAATATTTTGATGTATTGTGTTTAAAAAAAATAGTCATATCTCACTCAATTACGGTTATCTATTATTCAAATTTATTTTAAAATTAATATTTAAGTTATGCAAGATGACCCAAATGTACCTTTTTAAGTCTTGGACATAACCAGGGTTAAGAAAATAGAACAATTTATCCTTATAGCATTATCCGATTTGATTCCAATTTAATTTTTGAAGTTCATTTGATGTACCGTAAATTATTTTTAAAATTCTTCTTATGAATTATTTAAAAAAAAAATAATTATATCTCACTCTATTACTGTTATCTAATATTCGAATATAATTTAAATTTACGATTTCGCATATACAAGATAGTCAAATGATTTTTTTTACGGTTTGAACACAACCAGAGTTAAGAAAATATGATAACTAATAGCGTTGGCGATTGTTCCCATTTAATTTTAATTCAATTTTTAAATATAATTTGATTAACCCTAAATGATTTTTAAAAATATTTTGATGTATTGTGTTTAAAAAAAATAGTCATATCTCACTCAATTACGGTTATCTATTATTCAAATTTATTTTAAAATTAATATTTAGGTTATGCAAGATGACCCAAATGTACCTTTTTAAGTTTTGGACATAACCAGGGTTAAGAAAATAGAACAATTTATCCTTATAGCATTGTCCGATTTGATTCCAATTTAATTTTTGAAGTTCATATGATGTACTGTAAATTATTTTTAAAATTCTTATGAATTATTTTTAAAAAAAATATATATATCTCACTCTATTACTGTTATCTAATATTAGAATATAATTTAAATTTACTATTTCGCATATAAAAGATAGCCAAATGATGTTTTTTACGGTTTGAACACAACCAGAGTTAAGAAAATGTAATAACTAATAGCGTTAACGATTGTTCCGATTTAATTTTTAGATATAATTTGATTAACCCTAAATGATTTTTAAAAATATTTTAATGTATTGTGTTTAAAAAAAATAGTCATATCTCACTTAATTACGGTTATCTATTATTCAAATTTATTTTAAAATTAATATTTAGGTTATACAAGATGACCCAAATGATCCTTTTTAAGTTTTGGACTAGCCAGAGTTAAGAAAATAGAACAATTAATCATTATAGCATTGTCCGATTTGATTCCAATTTAATTTTTAAAGTTCATTTGATGTACTGTAAATTATTTTTAAAATTCTTCTTATGAATTGTTTTTAAAAAAACTAATTATATCTCACTCTATTACTGTTATCTAATATTCGAATATAATTTAAATTTACTATTTCGCATATACAAGATAGCCAAATGATGTTTTTTACGGTTTGAACACAACCAGAGTTAAGAAAATGTAATAACTAATAGCGTTAACGATTGTTCCGATTTAATTTTCAGATATAATTTGATTAACCCTAAATGATTTTTAAAAATATTTTAATGTATTGTGTTTAAAAAAAATAGTCATATCTCACTTAATTACGGTTATCTATTATTCAAATTTATTTTAAAATTAATATTTAGGTTATGCAAGATGACCCAAATGTACCTTTTTAAGTTTTGGACATAACCAGGGTTAAGAAAATAGAACAATTTATCCTTATAGCATTGTCCGATTTGATTCCAATTTAATTTTTGAAGTTCATTTAATGTACCGTAAATTATTTTTAAAATTCTTCTTATGAATTATTTAAAAAAAAAATAATTATATCTCACTCTATTACTGTTATCTAATATTCGAATATAATTTAAATTTAGGATTTCGCATATACAAGATAGTCAAATGATGTTTTTTACGGTTTGAACACAACCAGAATTAAGAAAATATGATAACTAATAGCGTTGGCGATTGTTCCCATTTAATTTTAATTCAATTTTTAAATATAATTTGATTAACCCTAAATGATTTTTAAAAATATTTTGATGTATTGTGTTTAAAAAAAATAGTCATATCTCACTCAATTACGGTTATCTATTATTCAAATTTATTTTAAAATTAATATTTAGGTTATACAAGATGACCCAAATGATCCTTTTTAAGTTTTGGACTAGCCAGAGTTAAGAAAATAGAACAATTAATCATTATAGCATTGTCCGATTTGATTCCAATTTAATTTTTAAAGTTCATTTGATGTACTGTAAATTATTTTTAAAATTCTTCTTATGAATTGTTTTTAAAAAAAATAATTATATCTCACTCTATTACTGTTATCTAATATTCGAATATAATTTAAATTTACTATTTCGCTTATACAAGATAGCCAAATGATGTTTTTTACGGTTTGAACACAACCAGAGTTAAGAAAATGTAATAACTAATAGCGTTGGCGATTGTTCCGATTTCATTTTATTTCAATTTTTAGATATAATTTGATTAACCCTAAATGATTTTTAAAAATATTTTAATGTATTGTGTTTAAAAAAAATAGTCATATCTCACTTAATTAAGGTTATCTATTATTCAAATTAATTTTAAAATTAATATTTAGGTTATGCAAGATGACCCAAATGTACTTTTTTAAGTTTTGGACATAAGCAGGGTTAAGAAAATAGAACAATTTATCCTTATAGCATTGTCCGATTTGATTCCAATTTAATTTTTGAAGTTCATTTGATGTACTGTAAATTATTTTTAAAATTCTTCTTATGAATTATTTTTAAAAAAAATAATTATATCTCAATCTATTACTATTATCTAACATTCCAATATAATTTAAATTTACTATTTCGCATATACAAGATAGCCAAATGATGTTTTTTACGGTTTGAACACAACCAGAGTTAATAAAATATAATAACTAATAGCGTTGGCGATTGTTCCGATTTAATTTTAATTCAATTCTTAGATATAATTTGATTAACCCTAAATGATTTTTAAAAATATTTTGATGTATTGTGTTTAAAAAAAATAGTCATATCTCACTCAATTACGGTTATCTATTATTCAAATTTATTTTAAAATTAATATTTAGGTTATGCAAGATGACCCAAATGTACCTTTTTAAGTTTTGGACATAACCAGGGTTAAGAAAATAGAACAATTTATCCTTATAGCATTGTCCGATTTGATTCCAATTTAATTTTTGAAGTTCATTTGATGTACTGTAAATTATTTTTAAAATTCTTCTTATGAATTATTTTTAAAAAAAATATATATATCTCACTCTATTACTGTTATCTAATATTCGAATATAATTTAAATTTACTATTTCGCATATACAAGATAGCCAAATGATGTTTTTTACGGTTTGAACACAACCAGATTTAAAAGAATGTAATAACTAATAGCGTTAACGATTGTTTCGATTTCATTTTTAGATATAATTTGATTAACCCTAAATGATTTTTAAAAATATTTTAATGTATTGTGTTTAAAAAAAATAGTCATATCTCACTTAATTACGGTTATCTATTATTCAAATTTATTTTAAAATTAATATTTAGGTTATGCAAGATGACCCAAATGTACCTTTTTAAGTTTTGGACATAACCAGGGTTAAGAAAATAGAACAATTTATCCTTATAGCATTGTCCGATTTGATTCCAATTTAATTTTTGAAGTTCATTTGATGTACTGTAAATTATTTTTAAAATTCTTCTTATGAATTATTTAAAAAAAAAATAATTATATCTCACTCTATTACTGTTATCTAATATTCGAATATAATTTAAATTTAGGATTTCGCATATACAAGATAGTCAAATGATGTTTTTTACGGTTTGAACACAACCAGAATTAAGAAAATATGATAACTAATAGCGTTGGCGATTGTTCCCATTTAATTTTAATTCAATTTTTAAATATAATTTGATTAACCCTAAATGATTTTTAAAAATATTTTGATGTATTGTGTTTAAAAAAAATAGTCATATCTCACTCAATTACGGTTATCTATTATTCAAATTTATTTTAAAATTAATATTTAGGTTATACAAGATGACCCAAATGATCCTTTTTAAGTTTTGGACTAGCCAGAGTTAAGAAAATAGAACAATTAATCATTATAGCATTGTCCGATTTGATTCCAATTTAATTTTTAAAGTTCATTTGATGTACTGTAAATTATTTTTAAAATTCTTCTTATGAATTGTTTTTAAAAAAAATAATTATATCTCACTCTATTACTGTTATCTAATATTCGAATATAATTTAAATTTACTATTTCGCATATACAAGATAGCCAAATGATGTTTTTTACGGTTTGAACACAACCAGAGTTAAGAAAATGTAATAACTAATAGCGTTGGCGATTGTTCCGATTTCATTTTATTTCAATTTTTAGATATAATTTGATTAACCCTAAATGATTTTTAAAAATATTTTAATGTATTGTGTTTAAAAAAAATAGTCATATCTCACTTAATTAAGGTTATCTATTATTCAAATTAATTTTAAAATTAATATTTAGGTTATGCAAGATGACCCAAATGTACTTTTTTAAGTTTTGGACATAAGCAGGGTTAAGAAAATAGAACAATTTATCCTTATAGCATTGTCCGATTTGATTCCAATTTAATTTTTGAAGTTCATTTGATGTACTGTAAATTATTTTTAAAATTCTTCTTATGAATTATTTTTAAAAAAAATAATTATATCTCAATCTATTACTATTATCTAACATTCCAATATAATTTAAATTTACTATTTCGCATATACAAGATAGCCAAATGATGTTTTTTACGGTTTGAACACAACCAGAGTTAATAAAATATAATAACTAATAGCGTTGGCGATTGTTCCGATTTAATTTTAATTCAATTCTTAGATATAATTTGATTAACCCTAAATGATTTTTAAAAATATTTTGATGTATTGTGTTTAAAAAAAATAGTCATATCTCACTCAATTACGGTTATCTATTATTCAAATTTATTTTAAAATTAATATTTAGGTTATGCAAGATGACCCAAATGTACCTTTTTAAGTTTTGGACATAACCAGGGTTAAGAAAATAGAACAATTTATCCTTATAGCATTGTCCGATTTGATTCCAATTTAATTTTTGAAGTTCATTTGATGTACTGTAAATTATTTTTAAAATTCTTCTTATGAATTATTTTTTAAAAAAATATATATATCTCACTCTATTACTGTTATCTAATATTCGAATATAATTTAAATTTACTATTTCGCATATACAAGATAGCCAAATGATGTTTTTTACGGTTTGAACACAACCAGATTTAAAAGAATGTAATAACTAATAGCGTTAACGATTGTTTCGATTTCATTTTTAGATATAATTTGATTAACCCTAAATGATTTTTAAAAATATTTTAATGTATTGTGTTTAAAAAAAATAGTCATATCTCACTTAATTACGGTTATCTATTATTCAAATTTATTTTAAAATTAATATTTAGGTTATACAAGATGACCCAAATGATCCTTTTTAAGTTTTGGACTAACCAGAGTTAAGAAAATAGAACAATTAATCATTATAGCATTGTCCGATTTGATTTCAATTTAATTTTTGAAGTTCATTTGATGTACTGTAAATTATTTTTAAAATTCTTCTTATGAATTATTTTTAAAAAAAATAATTATATCTCAATCTATTACTATTATCTAACATTCGAATATAATTTAAATTTACTATTTCGCATATAGAAGATAGCCAAATGATGTTTTTTACGGTTTGAACACAACCAGAGTTAAGAAAATATAATAACTAATAGCGTTGGCGATTGTTCCGATTTCATTTTATTTCAATTTTTAGATATAATTTGATTAACCCTAAATGATTTTTAAAAATATTTTGATGTATTGTGTTTAAAAAAAATAGTCATATCTCACTTAATTACGGTTATCTATTATTCAAATTTATTTTAAAATTAATATTTAAGTTATGCAAGATGACCCAAATGTACCTTTTTAAGTCTTGGACATAACCAGGGTTAAGAAAATAGAACAATTTATCCTTATAGCATTATCCGATTTGATTCCAATTTAATTTTTGACGTTCATTTGATGTACCGTAAAATATTTTTAAAATTCTTCTTATGAATTATTTAAAAAAAAAATTATTATATCTCACTCTATTACTGTTATCTAATATTCGAATATAATTTAAATTTACTATTTCGCATATACAAGATAGCCAAATGATGTTTTTTACGGTTTGAACACAACCAGAGTTAAGAAAATGTAATAACTAATAGCGTTAACGATTGTTCCGATTTAATTTTCAGATATAATTTGATTAACCCTAAATGATTTTTAAAAATATTTTAATGTATTGTGTTTAAAAAAAATAGTCATATCTCACTTAATTACGGTTATCTATTATTCAAATTTATTTTAAAATTAATATTTAGGTTATGCAAGATGACCCAAATGTACCTTTTTAAGTTTTGGACATAACCAGGGTTAAGAAAATAGAACAATTTATCCTTATAGCATTGTCCGATTTGATTCCAATTTAATTTTTGAAGTTCATTTAATGTACCGTAAATTATTTTTAAAATTCTTCTTATGAATTATTTAAAAAAAAAATAATTATATCTCACTCTATTACTGTTATCTAATATTCGAATATAATTTAAATTTACTATTTCGCATATACAAGATAGCCAAATGATGTTTTTTACGGTTTGAACACAACCAGAGTTAAGAAAATATAATAACTAATAGCGCTGGCGATTGTTCCGATTTAATTTTAATTCAATTCTTAGATATAATTTGATTAACCCTAAATGATTTTTAAAAATATTTTGATGTATTGTGTTTAAAAAAAATAGTCATATCTCACTCAATTACGGTTATCTATTATTCAAATTTATTTTAAAATTAATATTTAAGTTATGCAAGATGACCCAAATGTACCTTTTTAAGTCTTGGACATAACCAGGGTTAAGAAAATAGAACAATTTATCCTTATAGCATTATCCGATTTGATTCCAATTTAATTTTTGAAGTTCATTTGATGTACCGTAAATTATTTTTAAAATTCTTCTTATGAATTATTTAAAAAAAAAATAATTATATCTCACTCTATTACTGTTATCTAATATTCGAATATAATTTAAATTTACGATTTCGCATATACAAGATAGTCAAATGATGTTTTTTACGGTTTGAACACAACCAGAGTTAAGAAAATATGATAACTAATAGCGTTGGCGATTGTTCCCATTTAATTTTAATTCAATTTTTAAATATAATTTGATTAACCCTAAATGATTTTTAAAAATATTTTGATGTATTGTGTTTAAAAAAAATAGTCATATCTCACTCAATTACGGTTATCTATTATTCAAATTTATTTTAAAATTAATATTTAGGTTATGCAAGATGACCCAAATGTACCTTTTTAAGTTTTGGACATAACCAGGGTTAAGAAAATAGAACAATTTATCCTTATAGCATTGTCCGATTTGATTCCAATTTAATTTTTGAAGTTCATTTGATGTACTGTAAATTATTTTTAAAATTCTTCTTATGAATTATTTTTAAAAAAAATATATATATCTCACTCTATTACTGTTATCTAATATTCGAATATAATTTAAATTTACTATTTCGCATATACAAGATAGCCAAATGATGTTTTTTACGGTTTGAACACAACCAGAGTTAAGAAAATGTAATAACTAATAGCGTTAACGAGTGTTCCGATTTAATTTTTAGATATAATTTGATTAACCCTAAATGATTTTTAAAAATATTTTAATGTATTGTGTTTAAAAAAAATAGTCATATCTCACTTAATTACGGTTATCTATTATTCAAATTTATTTTAAAATTAATATTTAGGTTATACAAGATGACCCAAATGATCCTTTTTAAGTTTTGGACTAGCCAGAGTTAAGAAAATAGAACAATTAATCATTATAGCATTGTCCGATTTGATTCCAATTTAATTTTTAAAGTTCATTTGATGTACTGTAAATTATTTTTAAAATTCTTCTTATGAATTGTTTTTAAAAAAAATAATTATATCTCACTCTATTACTGTTATCTAATATTCGAATATAATTTAAATTTACTATTTCGCATATACAAGATAGCCAAATGATGTTTTTTACGGTTTGAACACAACCAGAGTTAAGAAAATGTAATAACTAATAGCGTTAACGATTGTTCCGATTTAATTTTCAGATATAATTTGATTAACCCTAAATGATTTTTAAAAATATTTTAATGTATTGTGTTTAAAAAAAATAGTCATATCTCACTTAATTACGGTTATCTATTATTCAAATTTATTTTAAAATTAATATTTAGGTTATGCAAGATGACCCAAATGTACCTTTTTAAGTTTTGGACATAACCAGGGTTAAGAAAATAGAACAATTTATCCTTATAGCATTGTCCGATTTGATTCCAATTTAATTTTTGAAGTTCATTTAATGTACCGTAAATTATTTTTAAAATTCTTCTTATGAATTATTTAAAAAAAAAATAATTATATCTCACTCTATTACTGTTATCTAATATTCGAATATAATTTAAATTTAGGATTTCGCATATACAAGATAGTCAAATGATGTTTTTTACGGTTTGAACACAACCAGAATTAAGAAAATATGATAACTAATAGCGTTGGCGATTGTTCCCATTTAATTTTAATTCAATTTTTAAATATAATTTGATTAACCCTAAATGATTTTTAAAAATATTTTGATGTATTGTGTTTAAAAAAAATAGTCATATCTCACTCAATTACGGTTATCTATTATTCAAATTTATTTTAAAATTAATATTTAGGTTATGCAAGATGACCCAAATGTACCTCTTTAAGTTTTGGACATAACCAGGGTTAAGAAAATAGAACAATTTATCCTTATAGCATTGTCCGATTTGATTCCAATTTAATTTTTGAAGTTCATTTGATGTACTGTAAATTATTTTTAAAATTCTTCTTATGAATTATTTTTAAAAAAAATATATATATCTCACTCTATTACTGTTATCTAATATTCGAATATAATTTAAATTTACTATTTCGCATATACAAGATAGCCAAATGATGTTTTTTACGGTTTGAACACAACCAGAGTTAAGAAAATGTAATAACTAATAGCGTTGGCGATTGTTCCGATTTCATTTTATTTCAATTTTTAGATATAATTTGATTAACCCTAAATGATTTTTAAAAATATTTTAATGTATTGTGTTTAAAAAGAATAGTCATATCTCACTTAATTACGGTTATCTATTATTCAAATTAATTTTAAAATTAATATTTAAGTTATGCAAGATGACCCAAATGTACTTTTTTAAGTTTTGGACATAAGCAGGGTTAAGAAAATAGAACAATTTATCCTTATAGCATTGTCCGATTTGATTCCAATTTAATTTTTGAAGTTCATTTGATGTACTGTAAATTATTTTTAAAATTCTTCTTATGAATTATTTTTAAAAAAAATAATTATATCTCAATCTATTACTATTATCTAACATTCGAATATAATTTAAATTTACTATTTCGCATATAGAAGATAGCCAAATGATGTTTTTTACGGTTTGAACACAACCAGAGTTAAGAAAATATAATAACTAATAGCGTTGGCGATTGTTCCGATTTCATTTTATTTCAATTTTTAGATATAATTTGATTAACCCTAAATGATTTTTAAAAATATTTTGATGTATTGTGTTTAAAAAAAATAGTCATATCTCACTTAATTACGGTTATCTATTATTCAAATTTATTTTAAAATTAATATTTAAGTTATGCAAGATGACCCAAATGTACCTTTTTAAGTTTTGGACATAAGCAGGGTTAAGAAAATAGAACAATTTATCCTTATAGCATTGTCCGATTTGATTCCAATTTAATTTTTGAAGTTCATTTGATGTACTGTAAATTATTTTTAAAATTCTTCTTATGAATTATTTTTAAAAAAAATAATTATATCTCAATCTATTACTATTATCTAACATTCGAATATAATTTAAATTTACTATTTCGCATATAGAAGATAGCCAAATGATGTTTTTTACGGTTTGAACACAACCAGAGTTAAGAAAATATAATAACTAATAGCGTTGGCGATTGTTCCGATTTCATTTTATTTCAATTTTTAGATATAATTTGATTAACCCTAAATGATTTTTAAAAATATTTTGATGTATTGTGTTTAAAAAAAATAGTCATATCTCACTCAATTACGGTTATCTATTATTCAAATTTATTTTAAAATTAATATTTAGGTTATACAAGATGACCCAAATGATCCTTTTTAAGTTTTGGACTAGCCAGAGTTAAGAAAATAGAACAATTAATCATTATAGCATTGTCCGATTTGATTCCAATTTAATTTTTAAAGTTCATTTGATGTACTGTAAATTATTTTTAAAATTCTTCTTATGAATTGTTTTTAAAAAAAATAATTATATCTCACTCTATTACTGTTATCTAATATTCGAATATAATTTAAATTTACTATTTCGCATATACAAGATGACCAAATGATGTTTTTTACAGTTTGAACACAACCAGAGTTAAGAAAATATAATAACTAATAGCGTTGGCGATTGTTCCGATTTAATTTTAGTTCAATTTTTAGATATAATTTGAGTAACCCTAAATGATTTTTAAAAATATTTTGATGTATTGTGTTTAAAAAAAATAGTCATATCTCACTCAATTACGGTTATCTATTATTCAAATTTATTTTAAAATTAATATTTAAGTTATGCAAGATGACCCAAATGTACCTTTTTAAGTTTTGGACATAACCAGGGTTAAGAAAATAGAACAATTTATCCTTATAGCATTGTCCGATTTGATTCCAATTTAATTTTTGAAGTTCATTTGATGTACTGTAAATTATTTTTAAAATTCTTCTTATGAATTATTTTAAAAAAAAATATATATATCTCACTCTATTACTGTTATCTAATATTCGAATATAATTTAAATTTACTATTTCGCATATACAAGATAGCCAAATGATGTTTTTTACGGTTTGAACACAACCAGAGTTAAGAAAATGTAATAAATAATAGCGTTAACGATTGTTCCGATTTAATTTTCAGATATAATTTGATTAACCCTAAATGATTTTTAAAAATATTTTAATGTATTGTGTTTAAAAAAAATAGTCATATCTCACTTAATTACGGTTATCTATTATTCAAATTTATTTTAAAATTAATATTTAGGTTATGCAAGATGACCCAAATGTACTTTTTTAAGTTTTGGACATAAGCAGGGTTAAGAAAATAGAACAATTTATCCTTATAGCATTGTCCGATTTGATTCCAATTTAATTTTTGAAGTTCATTTGATGTACTGTAAATTATTTTTAAAATTCTTCTTATGAATTATTTTTAAAAAAAATAATTATATCTCAATCTATTACTATTATCTAACATTCGAATATAATTTAAATTTACTATTTCGCATATAGAAGATAGCCAAATGATGTTTTTTACGGTTTGAACACAACCAGAGTTAAGAAAATATAATAACTAATAGCGTTGGCGATTGTTCCGATTTCATTTTATTTCAATTTTTAGATATAATTTGATTAACCCTAAATGATTTTTAAAAATATTTTGATGTATTGTGTTTAAAAAAAATAGACATATCTCACTTAATTACGGTTATCTATTATTCAAATTTATTTTAAAATTAATATTTAAGTTATGCAAGATGACCCAAATGTACCTTTTTAAGTCTTGGACATAACCAGGGTTAAGAAAATAGAACAATTTATCCTTATAGCATTGTCCGATTTGATTCCAATTTAATTTTTGAAGTTCATTTGATGTATTGTAAATTATTTTTAAAATTCTTCTTATGAATTGTTTTTTAAAAAAATAATTATATCTCACTCTATTGCTGTTATTTAATATTCGAATATAATTTAAATTTACTATTTCGCATATACAAGATAGCCAAATGATGTTTTTTACGGTTTGAACACAACCAGAGTTAAGAAAATATAATAACTAATAGCGTTGGCGATTGTTCCGATTTAATTTTAATTCAATTCTTAGATATAATTTGATTAACCCTAAATGATTTTTAAAAATATTTTGATGTATTGTGTTTAAAAAAAATAGTCATATCTCACTCAATTACGGTTATCTATTATTCAAATTTATTTTAAAATTAATATTTAAGTTATGCAAGATGACCCAAATGTACCTTTTTAAGTCTTGGACATAACCAGGGTTAAGAAAATAGAACAATTTATCCTTATAGCATTATCCGATTTGATTCCAATTTAATTTTTGAAGTTCATTTGATGTACCGTAAATTATTTTTAAAATTCTTCTTATGAATTATTTAAAAAAAAAATAATTATATCTCACTCTATTACTGTTATCTAATATTCGAATATAATTTAAATTTACGATTTCGCATATACAAGATAGTCAAATGATGTTTTTTACGGTTTGAACACAACCAGAGTTAAGAAAATATGATAACTAATAGCGTTGGCGATTGTTCCCATTTAATTTTAATTCAATTTTTAAATATAATTTGATTAACCCTAAATGATTTTTAAAAATATTTTGATGTATTGTGTTTAAAAAAAATAGTCATATCTCACTCAATTACGGTTATCTATTATTCAAATTTATTTTAAAATTAATATTTAGGTTATACAAGATGACCCAAATGATCCTTTTTAAGTTTTGGACTAGCCAGAGTTAAGAAAATAGAACAATTAATCATTATAGCATTGTCCGATTTGATTCCAATTTAATTTTTAAAGTTCATTTGATGTACTGTAAATTATTTTTAAAATTCTTCTTATGAATTGTTTTTAAAAAAAATAATTATATCTCACTCTATTACTGTTATCTAATATTCGAATATGATTTAAATTTACTATTTCGCATATACAAGATAGCCAAATGATGTTTTTTACGGTTTGAACACAACCAGAGTTAAGAAAATGTAATAACTAATAGCGTTGGCGATTGTTCCGATTTCATTTTATTTCAATTTTTAGATATAATTTGATTAACCCTAAATGATTTTAAAAAATATTTTAATGTATTGTGTTTAAAAAAAATAGTCATATCTCACTTAATTACGGTTATCTATTATTCAAATTAATTTTAAAATTAATATTTAGGTTATGCAAGATGACCCAAATGTACTTTTTTAAGTTTTGGACATAAGCAGGGTTAAGAAAATAGAACAATTTATCCTTATAGCATTGTCCGATTTGATTCCAATTTAATTTTTGAAGTTCATTTAATGTACCGTAAATTATTTTTAAAATTCTTCTTATGAATTATTTTAAAAAAAAATAATTATATCTCACTCTATTACTGTTATCTAATATTCGAATATAATTTAAATTTACGATTTCGCATATACAAGATAGTCAAATGATGTTTTTTACGGTTTGAACACAACCAGAGTTAAGAAAATATGATAACTAATAGCGTTGGCGATTGTTCCCATTTAATTTTAATTCAATTTTTAAATATAATTTGATTAACCCTAAATGATTTTTAAAAATATTTTGATGTATTGTGTTTAAAAAAAATAGTCATATCTCACTCAATTACGGTTATCTATTATTCAAATTTATTTTAAAATTAATATTTAGGTTATGCAAGATGACCCAAATGTACCTTTTTAAGTTTTGGACATAACCAGGGTTAAGAAAATAGAACAATTTATCCTTATAGCATTGTCCGATTTGATTCCAATTTAATTTTTGAAGTTCATATGATGTACTGTAAATTATTTTTAAAATTCTTCTTATGAATTATTTTTAAAAAAAATATATATATCTCACTCTATTACTGTTATCTAATATTAGAATATAATTTAAATTTACTATTTCGCATATACAAGATAGCCAAATGATGTTTTTTACGGTTTGAACACAACCAGAGTTAAGAAAATGTAATAACTAATAGCGTTAACGATTGTTCCGATTTAATTTTTAGATATAATTTGATTAACCCTAAATGATTTTTAAAAATATTTTAATGTATTGTGTTTAAAAAAAATAGTCATATCTCACTTAATTACGGTTATCTATTCAAATTTATTTTAAAATTAATATTTAGGTTATACAAGATGACCCAAATGATCCTTTTTAAGTTTTGGACTAGCCAGAGTTAAGAAAATAGAACAATTAATCATTATAGCATTGTCCGATTTGATTCCAATTTAATTTTTAAAGTTCATTTGATGTACTGTAAATTATTTTTAAAATTCTTCTTATGAATTGTTTTTAAAAAAAATAATTATATCTCACTCTATTACTGTTATCTAATATTCGAATATAATTTAAATTTACTATTTCGCATATACAAGATAGCCAAATGATGTTTTTTACGGTTTGAACACAACCAGAGTTAAGAAAATGTAATAACTAATAGCGTTAACGATTGTTCCGATTTAATTTTCAGATATAATTTGATTAACCCTAAATGATTTTTAAAAATATTTTAATGTATTGTGTTTAAAAAAAATAGTCATATCTCACTTAATTACGGTTATCTATTATTCAAATTTATTTTAAAATTAATATTTAGGTTATGCAAGATGACCCAAATGTACCTTTTTAAGTTTTGGACATAACCAGGGTTAAGAAAATAGAACAATTTATCCTTATAGCATTGTCCGATTTGATTCCAATTTAATTTTTGAAGTTCATTTAATGTACCGTAAATTATTTTTAAAATTCTTCTTATGAATTATTTAAAAAAAAAATAATTATATCTCACTCTATTACTGTTATCTAATATTCGAATATAATTTAAATTTAGGATTTCGCATATACAAGATAGTCAAATGATGTTTTTTACGGTTTGAACACAACCAGAATTAAGAAAATATGATAACTAATAGCGTTGGCGATTGTTCCCATTTAATTTTAATTCAATTTTTAAATATAATTTGATTAACCCTAAATGATTTTTAAAAATATTTTGATGTATTGTGTTTAAAAAAAATAGTCATATCTCACTCAATTACGGTTATCTATTATTCAAATTTATTTTAAAATTAATATTTAGGTTATGCAAGATGACCCAAATGTACCTTTTTAAGTTTTGGACATAACCAGGGTTAAGAAAATAGAACAATTTATCCTTATAGCATTGTCCGATTTGATTCCAATTTAATTTTTGAAGTTCATATGATGTACTGTAAATTATTTTTAAAATTCTTCTTATGAATTATTTTTAAAAAAAATATATATATCTCACTCTATTACTGTTATCTAATATTAGAATATAATTTAAATTTACTATTTCGCATATACAAGATAGCCAAATGATGTTTTTTACGGTTTGAACACAACCAGAGTTAAGAAAATGTAATAACTAATAGCGTTAACGATTGTTCCGATTTAATTTTTAGATATAATTTGATTAACCCTAAATGATTTTTAAAAATATTTTAATGTATTGTGTTTAAAAAAAATAGTCATATCTCACTTAATTACGGTTATCTATTCAAATTTATTTTAAAATTAATATTTAGGTTATACAAGATGACCCAAATGATCCTTTTTAAGTTTTGGACTAGCCAGAGTTAAGAAAATAGAACAATTAATCATTATAGCATTGTCCGATTTGATTCCAATTTAATTTTTAAAGTTCATTTGATGTACTGTAAATTATTTTTAAAATTCTTCTTATGAATTGTTTTTAAAAAAAATAATTATATCTCACTCTATTACTGTTATCTAATATTCGAATATAATTTAAATTTACTATTTCGCATATACAAGATAGCCAAATGATGTTTTTTACGGTTTGAACACAACCAGAGTTAAGAAAATGTAATAACTAATAGCGTTAACGATTGTTCCGATTTAATTTTCAGATATAATTTGATTAACCCTAAATGATTTTTAAAAATATTTTAATGTATTGTGTTTAAAAAAAATAGTCATATCTCACTTAATTACGGTTATCTATTATTCAAATTTATTTTAAAATTAATATTTAGGTTATGCAAGATGACCCAAATGTACCTTTTTAAGTTTTGGACATAACCAGGGTTAAGAAAATAGAACAATTTATCCTTATAGCATTGTCCGATTTGATTCCAATTTAATTTTTGAAGTTCATTTAATGTACCGTAAATTATTTTTAAAATTCTTCTTATGAATTATTTAAAAAAAAAATAATTATATCTCACTCTATTACTGTTATCTAATATTCGAATATAATTTAAATTTAGGATTTCGCATATACAAGATAGTCAAATGATGTTTTTTACGGTTTGAACACAACCAGAATTAAGAAAATATGATAACTAATAGCGTTGGCGATTGTTCCCATTTAATTTTAATTCAATTTTTAAATATAATTTGATTAACCCTAAATGATTTTTAAAAATATTTTGATGTATTGTGTTTAAAAAAAATAGTCATATCTCACTCAATTACGGTTATCTATTATTCAAATTTATTTTAAAATTAATATTTAGGTTATGCAAGATGACCCAAATGTACCTTTTTAAGTTTTGGACATAACCAGGGTTAAGAAAATAGAACAATTTATCCTTATAGCATTGTCCGATTTGATTCCAATTTAATTTTTGAAGTTCATTTGATGTACTGTAAATTATTTTTAAAATTCTTCTTATGAATTATTTTTAAAAAAAATATATATATCTCACTCTATTACGGTTATCTAATATTCGAATATAATTTAAATTTGCTATTTCGCATATACAAGATAGCCAAATGATGTTTTTTACGGTTTGAACACAACCAGAGTTAAGAAAATATAATAACTAATAGCGTTGGCGATTGTTCCGATTTCATTTTATTTCAATTTTTAGATATAATTTGATTAACCCTAAATGATTTTTAAAAATATTTTGATGTATTGTGTTTAAAAAAAATAGTCATATCTCACTTAATTACGGTTATCTATTATTCAAATTTATTTTAAAATTAATATTTAAGTTATGCAAGATGACCCAAATGTACCTTTTTAAGTCTTGGACATAACCAGGGTTAAGAAAATAGAACAATTTATCCTTATAGCATTATCCGATTTGATTCCAATTTAATTTTTGAAGTTCATTTGATGTATTGTAAATTATTTTTAAAATTCTTCTTATGAATTGTTTTTTAAAAAAATAATTATATCTCACTCTATTGCTGTTATCTAATATTCGAATATAATTTAAATTTACTATTTCGCATATACAAGATAGCCAAATGATGTTTTTTACGGTTTGAACACAACCAGAGTTAAGAAAATATAATAACTAATAGCGTTGGCGATTGTTCCGATTTAATTTTAATTCAATTCTTAGATATAATTTGATTAACCCTAAATGATTTTTAAAAATATTTTGATGTATTGTGTTTAAAAAAAATAGTCATATCTCACTCAATTACGGTTATCTATTATTCAAATTTATTTTAAAATTAATATTTAAGTTATGCAAGATGACCCAAATGTACCTTTTAAAGTCTTGGACATAACCAGGGTTAAGAAAATAGAACAATTTATCCTTATAGCATTATCCGATTTGATTCCAATTTAATTTTTGAAGTTCATTTGATGTACCGTAAATTATTTTTAAAATTCTTCTTATGAATTATTTAAAAAAAAAATAATTATATCTCACTCTATTACTGTTATCTAATATTCGAATATAATTTAAATTTACGATTTCGCATATACAAGATAGTCAAATGATGTTTTTTACGGTTTGAACACAACCAGAGTTAAGAAAATGTAATAACTAATAGCGTTAACGATTGTTCCGATTTAATTTTCAGATATAATTTGATTAACCCTAAATGATTTTTAAAAATATTTTGATGTATTGTGTTTAAAAAAAATAGTCATATCTCACTCAATTACGGTTATCTATTATTCAAATTTATTTTAAAATTAATATTTAAGTTATGCAAGATGACCCAAATGTACCTTTTTAAGTCTTGGACATAACCAGGGTTAAGAAAATAGAACAATTTATCCTTATAGCATTATCCGATTTGATTCCAATTTAATTTTTGAAGTTCATTTGATGTACTGTAAATTATTTTTAAAATTCTTCTTATGAATTATTTTAAAAAAAAAATATATATATCTCACTCTATTACTGTTATCTAATATTCGAATATAATTTAAATTTACTATTTCGCATATACAAGATAGCCAAATGATGTTTTTTACGGTATGAACACAACCAGATTTAAAAAAATGTAATAACTAATAGCGTTAACGATTGTTCCCATTTCATTTTTAGATATAATTTGATTAACCCTAAATGATTTTTAAAAATATTTTAATGTATTGTGTTTAAAAAAAATAGTCATATCTCACTTAATTACGGTTATCTATAATTCAAATTTATTTTAAAATTAATATTTAGGTTATACAAGATGACCCAAATGATCCTTTTTAAGTTTTGGACTAACCAGAGTTAAGAAAATAGAACAATTAATCATTATAGCATTGTCCGATTTGATTTCAATTTAATTTTTGAAGTTCATTTGATGTACTGTAAATTATTTTTAAAATTCTTCTTATGAATTGTTTTTAAAAAAAATAATTATATCTCACTCTATTACTGTTATCTAATATTCGAATATAATTTAAATTTACTATTTCGCATATACAAGATAGCCAAATGATGTTTTTTACGGTTTGAACACAACCAGAGTTAAGAAAATGTAATAACTAATAGCGTTAACGATTGTTCCGATTTAATTTTCAGATATAATTTGATTAACCCTAAATGATTTTTAAAAATATTTTAATGTATTGTGTTTAAAAAAAATAGTCATATCTCACTTAATTACGGTTATCTATTATTCAAATTTATTTTAAAATTAATATTTAGGTTATGCAAGATGACCCAAATGTACCTTTTTAAGTTTTGGACATAACCAGGGTTAAGAAAATAGAACAATTTATCCTTATAGCATTGTCCGATTTGATTCCAATTTAATTTTTGAAGTTCATTTAATGTACCGTAAATTATTTTTAAAATTCTTCTTATGAATTATTTAAAAAAAAAATAATTATATCTCACTCTATTACTGTTATCTAATATTCGAATATAATTTAAATTTACTATTTCGCATATACAAGATAGCCAAATGATGTTTTTTACGGTTTGAACACAACCAGAGTTAAGAAAATATAATAACTAATAGCGTTGGCGATTGTTCCGATTTAATTTTAATTCAATTCTTAGATATAATTTGATTAACCCTAAATGATTTTTAAAAATATTTTGATGTATTGTGTTTAAAAAAAATAGTCATATCTCACTCAATTACGGTTATCTATTATTCAAATTTATTTTAAAATTAATATTTAAGTTATGCAAGATGACCCAAATGTACCTTTTTAAGTCTTGGACATAACCAGGGTTAAGAAAATAATTACGGTTATCTATTATTCAAATTTATTTTAAAATTAATATTTAGGTTATACAAGATGACCCAAATGATCCTTTTTAAGTTTTGGACTAGCCAGAGTTAAGAAAATAGAACAATTAATCATTATAGCATTGTCCGATTAGATTACAATTTAATTTTTAAAGTTCATTTGATGTACTGTAAATTATTTTTAAAATTCTTCTTATGAATTGTTTTTAAAAAAAATAATTATATCTCACTCTATTACTGTTATCTAATATTCGAATATAATTTAAATTTACTATTTCGCATATACAAGATAGCCAAATGATGTTTTTTACGGTTTGAACACAACCAGAGTTAAGAAAATGTAATAACTAATAGCGTTAACGATTGTTCCGATTTAATTTTCAGATATAATTTGATTAACCCTAAATGATTTTTAAAAATATTTTAATGTATTGTGTTTAAAAAAAATAGTCATATCTCACTTAATTACGGTTATCTATTATTCAAATTTATTTTAAAATTAATATTTAGGTTATGCAAGATGACCCAAATGTACCTTTTTAAGTTTTGGACATAACCAGGGTTAAGAAAATAGAACAATTTATCCTTATAGCATTGTCCGATTTGATTCCAATTTAATTTTTGAAGTTCATTTAATGTACCGTAAATTATTTTTAAAATTCTTCTTATGAATTATTTAAAAAAAAAATAATTATATCTCACTCTATTACTGTTATCTAATATTCGAATATAATTTAAATTTAGGATTTCGCATATACAAGATAGTCAAATGATGTTTTTTACGGTTTGAACACAACCAGAATTAAGAAAATATGATAACTAATAGCGTTGGCGATTGTTCCCATTTAATTTTAATTCAATTTTTAAATATAATTTGATTAACCCTAAATGATTTTTAAAAATATTTTGATGTATTGTGTTTAAAAAAAATAGTCATATCTCACTCAATTACGGTTATCTATTATTCAAATTTATTTTAAAATTAATATTTAGGTTATGCAAGATGACCCAAATGTACCTTTTTAAGTTTTGGACATAACCAGGGTTAAGAAAATAGAACAATTTATCCTTATAGCATTGTCCGATTTGATTCCAATTTAATTTTTGAAGTTCATTTGATGTACTGTAAATTATTTTTAAAATTCTTCTTATGAATTATTTTTAAAAAAAATATATATATCTCACTCTATTACTGTTATCTAATATTCGAATATAATTTAAATTTACTATTTCGCATATACAAGATAGCCAAATGATGTTTTTTACGGTTTGAACACAACCAGAGTTAAAAAAATGTAATAACTAATAGCGTTAACGATTGTTCCGATTTCATTTTTAGATATAATTTGATTAACCCTAAATGATTTTTAAAAATATTTTAATGTATTGTGTTTAAAAAAAATAGTCATATCTCACTTAATTACGGTTATCTATTATTCAAATTTATTTTAAAATTAATATTTAGGTTATACAAGATGACCCAAATGATCCTTTTTAAGTTTTGGACTAACCAGAGTTAAGAAAATAGAACAATTAATCATTATAGCATTGTCCGATTTGATTCCAATTTAATTTTTGAAGTTCATTTAATGTACCGTAGATTATTTTTAAAATTCTTCTTATGAATTATTTAAAAAAAAAATAATTATATCTCACTCTATTACTGTTATCTAATATTCGAATATAATTTAAATTTAGGATTTCGCATATACAAGATAGCCAAATGATGTTTTTTACAGTTTGAACACAACCAGAGTTAAGAAAATATAATAACTAATAGCGTTGGCGATTGTTCCGATTTAATTTTAGTTCAATTTTTAGATATAATTTGATTAACCCTAAATGATTTTTAAAAATATTTTGATGTATTGTGTTTAAAAAAAATAGTCATATCTCACTCAATTACGGTTATCTATTATTCAAATTTATTTTAAAATTAATATTTAAGTTATGCAAGATGACCCAAATGTACCTTTTTAAGTTTTGGACATAACCAGGGTTAAGAAAATAGAACAATTTATCCTTATAGCATTGTCCGATTTGATTCCAATTTAATTTTTGAAGTTCATTTGATGTACTGTAAATTATTTTTAAAATTCTTCTTATGAATTATTTTTAAAAAAAATAATTATATCTCAATCTATTACTATTATCTAACATTCCAATATAATTTAAATTTACTATTTCGCATATACAAGATAGCCAAATGATGTTTTTTACGGTTTGAACACAACAAGAGTTAAGAAAATATAATAACTAATAGCGTTGGCGATTGTTCCGATTTAATTTTAATTCAATTCTTAGATATAATTTGATTAACCCTAAATGATTTTTAAAAATATTTTGATGTATTGTGTTTAAAAAAAATAGTCATATCTCACTCAATTACGATTATCTATTATTCAAATTTATTTTAAAATTAATATTTAAGTTATGCAAGATGACCCAAATGTACCTTTTTAAGTCTTGGACATAACCAGGGTTAAGAAAATAGAACAATTTATCCTTATAGCATTATCCGATTTGATTCCAATTTAATTTTTGAAGTTCATTTGATGTACCGTAAATTATTTTTAAAATTCTTCTTATGAATTATTTAAAAAAAAAATAATTATATCTCACTCTATTACTGTTATCTAATATTCGAATATAATTTAAATTTACGATTTCGCATATACAAGATAGTCAAATGATGTTTTTTACGGTTTGAACACAACCAGAGTTAAGAAAATATGATAACTAATAGCGTTGGCGATTGTTCCCATTTAATTTTAATTCAATTTTTAAATATAATTTGATTAACCCTAAATGATTTTTAAAAATATTTTGATGTATTGTGTTTAAAAAAAATAGTCATATCTCACTCAATTACGGTTATCTATTATTCAAATTTATTTTAAAATTAATATTTAGGTTATGCAAGATGACCCAAATGTACCTTTTTAAGTTTTGGACATAACCAGGGTTAAGAAAATAGAACAATTTATCCTTATAGCATTGTCCGATTTGATTCCAATTTAATTTTTGAAGTTCATTTGATGTACTGTAAATTATTTTTAAAATTCTTCTTATGAATTGTTTTTAAAAAAAATAATTATATCTCACTCTATTACTGTTATCTAATATTCGAATATAATTTAAATTTACTATTTCGCATATACAAGATAGCCAAATGATGTTTTTTACGGTTTGAACACAACCAGAGTTAAGAAAATGTAATAACTAATAGCGTTAACGATTGTTCCGATTTAATTTTCAGATATAATTTGATTAACCCTAAATGATTTTTAAAAATATTTTAATGTATTGTGTTTAAAAAAAATAGTCATATCTCACTTAATTACGGTTATCTATTATTCAAATTTATTTTAAAATTAATATTTAGGTTATGCAATATGACCCAAATGTACCTTTTTAAGTTTTGGACATAACCAGGGTTAAGAAAATAGAACAATTTATCCTTATAGCATTGTCCGATTTGATTCCAATTTAATTTTTGAAGTTCATTTAATGTACCGTAAATTATTTTTAAAATTCTTCTTATGAATTATTTAAAAAAAAAACAATTATATCTCACTCTATTACTGTTATCTAATATTCGAATATAATTTAAATTTAGGATTTCGCATATACAAGATAGTCAAATGATGTTTTTTACGGTTTGAACACAACCAGAATTAAGAAAATATGATAACTAATAGCGTTGGCGATTGTTCCCATTTAATTTTAATTCAATTTTTAAATATAATTTGATTAACCCTAAATGATTTTTAAAAATATTTTGATGTATTGTGTTTAAAAAAAATAGTCATATCTCACTTAATTACGGTTATCTATTATTCAAATTTATTTTAAAATTAATATTTAGGTTATGCAAGATGACCCAAATGTACCTTTTTAAGTTTTGGACATAACCAGGGTTAAGAAAATAGAACAATTTATCCTTATAGCATTGTCCGATTTGATTCCAATTTAATTTTTGAAGTTCATTTGATGTACTGTAAATTATTTTTAAAATTCTTCTTATGAATTATTTTTAAAAAAAATATATATATCTCACTCTATTACTGTTATCTAATATTCGAATATAATTTAAATTTACTATTTCGCATATACAAGATAGCCAAATGATGTTTTTTACGGTTTGAACACAACCAGAGTTAAAAAAATGTAATAACTAATAGCGTTAACGATTGTTCCGATTTCATTTTTTGATATAATTTGATTAACCCTAAATGATTTTTAAAAATATTTTAATGTATTGTGTTTAAAAAAAATAGTCATATCTCACTTAATTACGGTTATCTATTATTCAAATTTATTTTAAAATTAATATTTAGGTTATGCAAGATGACCCAAATGTACCTTTTTAAGTTTTGGACATAACCAGGGTTAAGAAAATAGAACAATTTATCCTTATAGCATTGTCCGATTTGATTCCAATTTAATTTTTGAAGTTCATTTAATGTACCGTAAATTATTTTTAAAATTCTTCTTATGAATTATTTAAAAAAAAAATAATTATATCTCACTCTATTACTGTTATCTAATATTCGAATATAATTTAAATTTAGGATTTCGCATATACAAGATAGTCAAATGATGTTTTTTACGGTTTGAACACAACCAGAATTAAGAAAATATGATAACTAATAGCGTTGGCGATTGTTCCCATTTAATTTTAATTCAATTTTTAAATATAATTTGATTAACCCTAAATGATTTTTAAAAATATTTTGATGTATTGTGTTTAAAAAAAATAGTCATATCTCACTCAATTACGGTTATCTATTATTCAAATTTATTTTAAAATTAATATTTAGGTTATGCAAGATGACCCAAATGTACCTTTTTAAGTTTTGGACATAACCAGGGTTAAGAAAATAGAACAATTTATCCTTATAGCATTGTCCGATTTGATTCCAATTTAATTTTTGAAGTTCATTTGATGTACTGTAAATTATTTTTAAAATTCTTCTTATGAATTATTTTTAAAAAAAATATATATATCTCACTCTATTACTGTTATCTAATATTCGAATATAATTTAAATTTACTATTTCGCATATACAAGATAGCCAAATGATGTTTTTTACGGTTTGAACACAACCAGAGTTAAAAAAATGTAATAACTAATAGCGTTAACGATTGTTCCGATTTAATTTTCAGATACAATTTGATTAACCCTAAATGATTTTTAAAAATATTTTAATGTATTGTGTTTAAAAAAAATAGTCATATCTCACTTAATTACGGTTATCTATTATTCAAATTTATTTTAAAATTAATATTTAGGTTATGCAAGATGACCCAAATGTACTTTTTTAAGTTTTGGACATAAGCAGGGTTAAGAAAATAGAACAATTTATCCTTATAGCATTGTCCGATTTGATTCCAATTTAATTTTTGAAGTTCATTTGATGTACTGTAAATTATTTTTAAAATTCTTCTTATGAATTATTTTTAAAAAAAATAATTATATCTCAATCTATTACTATTATCTAACATTCCAATATAATTTAAATTTACTATTTCGCATATACAAGATAGCCAAATGATGTTTTTTACGGTTTGAACACAACCAGAGTTAAGAAAATATAATAACTAATAGCGTTGGCGATTGTTCCGATTTCATTTTATTTCAATTTTTAAATATAATTTGATTAACCCTAAATGATTTTTAAAAATATTTTGATGTATTGTGTTTAAAAAAAATAGTCATATCTCACTTAATTACGGTTATCTATTATTCAAATTTATTTTAAAATTAATATTTAAGTTATGCAAGATGACCCAAATGTACCTTTTTAAGTCTTGGACATAACCAGGGTTAAGAAAATAGAACAATTTATCCTTATAGCATTGTCCGATTTGATTCCAATTTAATTTTTGAAGTTCATTTGATGTATTGTAAATTATTTTTAAAATTCTTCTTATGAATTGTTTTTTAAAAAAATAATTATATCTCACTCTAGTGCTGTTATCTAATATTCGAATATAATTTAAATTTACTATTTCGCATATACAAGATAGCCAAATAATGTTTTTTACGGTTTGAACACAACCAGAGTTAAGAAAATATAATAACTAATAGCGTTGGCGATTGTTCCGATTTAATTTTAATTCAATTCTTAGATATAATTTGATTAACCCTAAATGATTTTTAAAAATATTTTGATGTATTGTGTTTAAAAAAAATAGTCATATCTCACTCAATTACGGTTATCTATTATTCAAATTTATTTTAAAATTAATATTTAAGTTATGCAAGATGACCCAAATGTACCTTTTTAAGTTTTGGACATAACCAGGGTTAAGAAAATAGAACAATTTATCCTTATAGCATTGTCCGATTTGATTCCAATTTAATTTTTGAAGTTCATTTGATGTACTGTAAATTATTTTTAAAATTCTTCTTATGAATTATTTTAAAAAAAAATATATATATCTCACTCTATTACTGTTATCTAATATTCGAATATAATTTAAATTTACTATTTCGCATATACAAGATAGCCAAATGATGTTTTTTACGGTTTGAACACAACTAGAGTTAAGAAAATGTAATAAATAATAGCGTTAACGATTGTTCCGATTTAATTTTTAGATATAATTTGATTAACCCTAAATGATTTTTAAAAATATTTTAATGTATTGTGTTTAAAAAAAATAGTCATATCTCACTTAATTACGGTTATCTATTATTCAAATTTATTTTAAAATTAATATTTAGGTTATACAAGATGACCCAAATGATCCTTTTTAAGTTTTGGACTAACCAGAGTTAAGAAAATAGAACAATTAATCATTATAGCATTGTCCGATTTGATTTCAATTTAATTTTTGAAGTTCATTTGATGTACTGTAAATTATTTTTAAAATTCTTCTTATGAATTGTTTTTAAAAAAAATAATTATATCTCACTCTATTACTGTTATCTAATATTCGAATATAATTTAAATTTACTATTTCGCATATACGAGATAGCCAAATGATGTTTTTTACAGTTTGAACACAACCAGAGTTAAGAAAATATAATAACTAATAGCGTTGGCGATTGTTCCGATTTAATTTTAGTTCAATTTTTAGATATAATTTGATTAACCCTAAATGATTTTTAAAAATATTTTGATGTATTGTGTTTAAAAAAAATAGTCATATCTCACTCAATTACGGTTATCTATTATTCAAATTTATTTTAAAATTAATATTTAAGTTATGCAAGATGACCCAAATGTACCTTTTTAAGTTTTGGACATAACCAGGGTTAAGAAAATAGAACAATTTATCCTTATAGCATTGTCCGATTTGATTCCAATTTAATTTTTGAAGTTCATTTGATGTACTGTAAATTATTTTTAAAATTCTTCTTATGAATTATTTTTAAAAAAAATATATATATCTCACTCTATTACTGTTATCTAATATTCGAATATAATTTAAATTTACTATTTCGCATATACAAGATAGCCAAATGATGTTTTTTACGGTTTGAACACAACCAGAGTTAAGAAAATGTAATAAATAATAGCGTTAACGATTGTTCCGATTTAATTTTCAGATACAATTTGATTAACCCTAAATGATTTTTAAAAATATTTTAATGTATTGTGTTTAAAAAAAATAGTCATATCTCACTTAATTACGGTTATCTATTATTCAAATTTATTTTAAAATTAATATTTAGGTTATACAAGATGACCCAAATGATCCTTTTTAAGTTTTGGACTAACCAGAGTTAAGAAAATAGAACAATTTATCCTTATAGCATTGTCCGATTTGATTCCAATTTAATTTTTGAAGTTCATTTAATGTACCGTAAATTATTTTTAAAATTCTTCTTATGAATTATTTAAAAAAAAAATAATTATATCTCAATCTATTACTATTATCTAACATTCCAATATAATTTAAATTTACTATTTCGCATATACAAGATAGCCAAATGATGTTTTTTACGGTTTGAACACAACCAGAGTTAAGAAAATATAATAACTAATAGCGTTGGCGATTGTTCCGATTTCATTTTATTTCAATTTTTAAATATAATTTGATTAACCCTAAATGATTTTTAAAAATATTTTGATGTATTGTGTTTAAAAAAAATAGTCATATCTCACTTAATTACGGTTATCTATTATTCAAATTTATTTTAAAATTAATATTTAAGTTATGCAAGATGACCCAAATGTACCTTTTTAAGTCTTGGACATAACCAGTGTTAAGAAAATAGAACAATTTATCCTTATAGCATTGTCCGATTTGATTCCAATTTAATTTTTGAAGTTCATTTGATGTATTGTAAATTATTTTTAAAATTCTTCTTATGAATTGTTTTTTAAAAAAATAATTATATCTCACTCTAGTGCTGTTATCTAATATTCGAATATAATTTAAATTTACTATTTCGCATATACAAGATAGCCAAATGATGTTTTTTACGGTTTGAACACAACCAGAGTTAAGAAAATATAATAACTAATAGCGTTGGCGATTGTTCCGATTTAATTTTAATTCAATTCTTAGATATAATTTGATTAACCCTAAATGATTTTTAAAAATATTTTGATGTATTGTGTTTAAAAAAAATAGTCATATCTCACTCAATTACGGTTATCTATTATTCAAATTTATTTTAAAATTAATATTTAAGTTATGCAAGATGACCCAAATGTACCTTTTTAAGTTTTGGACATAACCAGGGTTAAGAAAATAGAACAATTTATCCTTATAGCATTGTCCGATTTGATTCCAATTTAATTTTTGAAGTTCATTTGATGTACTGTAAATTATTTTTAAAATTCTTCTTATGAATTATTTTTAAAAAAAATAATTATATCTCAATCTATTACTATTATCTAACATTCGAATATAATTTAAATTTACTATTTCGCATATAGAAGATAGCCAAATGATGTTTTTTACGGTTTGAACACAACCAGAGTTAAGAAAATATAATAACTAATAGCTTTGGCGATTCCAATTTAATTTTTAAAGTTCATTTGATGTACTGTAAATTATTTTTAAAATTCTTCTTATGAATTGTTTTTTAAAAAAATAATTATATCTCACTCTATTGCTGTTATCTAATATTCGAATATAATTTAAATTTACTATTTCGCATATACAAGATAGCCAAATGATGTTTTTTACGGCTTGAACACAACCAGAGTTAAGAAAATGTAATAACTAATAGCGTTAACGATTGTTCCGATTTAATTTTTAGATATAATTTGATCAACCCTAAATGATTTTTAAAAATATTTTAATGTATTGTGTTTAAAAAAAATAGTCATATCTCACTTAATTACAGTTATCTATTATTCAAATTTATTTTAAAGTTAATATTTAGGTTATACAAGATGACCCAAATGATCCTTTTTAAGTTTTGGTCTAACCAGAGTTAAGAAAATAGAACAATTAATCATTATAGCATTGTCCGATTTGATTCCAATTTAATTTTTGAAGTTCATTTGATGTACTGTAAATTATTTTTAAAATTCTTCTTATGCATTGTTTTAAAAAAAAAAAAATTATATCTCACTCTATTACTGTTATCTAATATTCGAATATAATTTAAATTTACTATTTCGCATATACAAGATAGCCAAATGATGTTTTTTACGGTTTGAACACAACCAGAGTTAAGAAAATATAATAACTAATAGCTTTGGCGATTCCAATTTAATTTTTAAAGTTCATTTGATGTACTGTAAATTATTTTTAAAATTCTTCTTATGAATTGTTTTTTAAAAAAATAATTATATCTCACTCTATTGCTGTTATCTAATATTCGAATATAATTTAAATTTACTATTTCGCATATACAAGATAGCCAAATGATGTTTTTTACAGTTTGAACACAACCAGAGTTAAGAAAATATAATAACTAATAGCGTTGGCGATTGTTCCGATTTAATTTTAATTCAATTTATAGATATAATTTGATTAACCCTAAATGATTTATAAAAATATTTTGATGTATTATGTTTAAAAAAAATAGTCATATCTCACTCAATTACGGTTATCTATTATTCAAATTTATTTTAAAATTAATATTTAGGTTATGCAAGATGACCCAAATGTACCTTTTTAAGTTTTGGACATAACCAGGGTTAAGAAAATAGAACAATTTATCCTTATAGCATTGTCCGATTTGATTCCAATTTAATTTTTGAAGTTCATTTGATGTACTGTAAATTATTTTTAAAATTCTTCTTATGAATTATTTTTTAAAAAAATAATTATATCTCACTCTATTACTGTTATCTAATATTCGAATATAATTTAAATTTACTATTTTGCATATACAAGATAGCCAAATGATGTTTTTTATGGCTTGAACACAACCAGAGTTAAGAAAATATAATAACTAATAGCGTTGGCGATTGTTCCGATTTAATTTTAGTTCAATTTTTAGATATAATTTGATTAACCCTAAATGATTTTTAAAAATATTTTGATGTATTGTGTTTAAAAAAAATAGTCATATCTCACTCAATTACGGTTATCTATTATTCAAATTTATTTTAAAATTAATATTTAAGTTATGCAAGATGACCCAAATGTACCTTTTTAAATTTTGGACATAACCAGGGTTAAGAAAATAGAACAATTTATCCTTATAGCATTGTCCGATTTGATTCCAATTTAATTTTTGAAGTTCATTTGATGTACTGTAAATTATTTTTAAAATTCTTCTTATGAATTCTTTTTTAAAAAAATAATTTTATCTCACTCTATTACTGTTATCTAATATTCGAATATAATTTAAATTTACATTTCGCATATACAAGATAGCCAAATGATGTTTTTTACCATTTGAACACAACCAGAGTTAAGAAAATGTAATAACTAATAGCGTTAACGATTGTTCCGATTTAATTTTCAGATATAATTTGATTAACCCTAAATGATTTTTAAAAATATTTTAATGTATTGTGTTTAAAAAAAATAGTCATATCTCACTTAATTACGGTTATCTATTATTCAATTTTATTTTAAAATTAATATTTAGGTTATGCAAGATGACCCAAATGTACCTTTTTAAGTTTTGGACATAACCAGGGTTAAGAAAATAGAACAATTTATCCTTATAGCATTATCCGATTTGATTCCAATTTAATTTTTGAAGTTCATTTGATGTACCGTAAATTATTTTTAAAATTCTTCTTATGAATTATTTAAAAAAAAAATAATTATATCTCACTCTATTACTGTTATCTAATATTCGAATATAATTTAAATTTACTATTTCGCATATACAAGATAGCCAAATGATGTTTTTTACGGTTTGAACACAACCAGAGTTATGAAAATATAATAACTAATAGCGCTGGCGATTGTTCCGATTTAATTTTAATTCAATTTATAGATATAATTTGATTAACCCTAAATGATTTTTAAAAATATTTTGATGTATTGTGTTTAAAAAAAATAGTCATATCTCACTCAATTACGGTTATCTATTATTCAAATTTATTTTAAAATTAATATTTAAGTTATGCAAGATGACCCAAATGTACCTTTTTAAGTCTTGGACATAACCAGGGTTAAGAAAATAGAACAATTTATCCTTATAGCATTATCCGATTTGATTCCAATTTAATTTTTGAAGTTCATTTGATGTACCATAAATTATTTTTAAAATTCTTCTTATGAATTATTTAAAAAAAAAATAATTATATCTCACTCTATTACTGTTATCTAATATTCGAATATAATTTAAATTTACGATTTCGCATATACAAGATAGTCAAATGATGTTTTTTACGGTTTGAACACAACCAGAGTTAAGAAAATGTAATAACTAATAGCGTTAACGATTGTTCCGATTTAATTTTTAGATATAATTTGATTAACCCTAAATGATTTTTAAAAATATTTTAATGTATTGTGTTTAAAAAAAATAGTCATATCTCACTTAATTACGGTTATCTATTATTCAAATTTATTTTAAAATTAATATTTAGGTTATACAAGATGACCCAAATGATCCTTTTTAAGTTTTGGACTAGCCAGAGTTAAGAAAATAGAACAATTAATCATTATAGCATTGTCCGATTTGATTCCAATTCAATTTTTAAAGTTAATTTGATGTACTGTAAATTATTTTTAAAATTCTTCTTATGAATTGTTTTTAAAAAAAATAATTATATCTCACTCTATTACTGTTATCTAATATTCGAATATAATTTAAATTTACTATTTCGCATATACAAGATAGCCAAATGATGTTTTTTACGGTTTGAACACAACCAGAGTTAAGAAAATGTAATAACTAATAGCGTTAACGATTGTTCCGATTTAATTTTCAGATATAATTTGATTAACCCTAAATGATTTTTAAAAATATTTTAATGTATTGTGTTTAAAAAAAATAGTCATATCTCACTTAATTACGGTTATCTATTATTCAAATTTATTTTAAAATTAATATTTAGGTTATGCAAGATGACCCAAATGTACCTTTTTAAGTTTTGGACATAACCAGGGTTAAGAAAATAGAACAATTTATCCTTATAGCATTGTCCGATTTGATTCCAATTTAATTTTTGAAGTTCATTTAATGTACCGTAAATTATTTTTAAAATTCTTCTTATGAATTATTTTTAAAAAAAATATATATATCTCACTCTATTACTGTTATCTAATATTCGAATATAATTTAAATTTACTATTTCGCATATACAAGATAGCCAAATGATGTTTTTTACGGTTTGAACACAACTAGAGTTAAGAAAATGTAATAAATAATAGCGTTAACGATTGTTCCGATTTAATTTTTAGATATAATTTGATTAACCCTAAATGATTTTTAAAAATATTTTAATGTATTGTGTTTAAAAAAAATAGTCATATCTCACTTAATTACGGTTATCTATTATTCAAATTTATTTTAAAATTAATATTTAGGTTATACAAGATGACCCAAATGATCCTTTTTAAGTTTTGGACTAACCAGAGTTAAGAAAATAGAACAATTTATCCTTATAGCATTGTGTGATTTGATTCCAATTTAATTTTTGAAGTTCATTTAATGTACCGTAAATTATTTTTAAAATTCTTCTTATGAATTATTTAAAAAAAAAATAATTATATCTCAATCTATTACTATTATCTAACATTCCAATATAATTTAAATTTACTATTTCGCATATACAAGATAGCCAAATGATGTTTTTTACGGTTTGAACACAACCAGAGTTAAGAAAATATAATAACTAATAGCGTTGGCGATTGTTCCGATTTCATTTTATTTCAATTTTTAAATATAATTTGTAACCCTAAATGATTTTTAAAAATATTTTGATGTATTGTGTTTAAAAAAAATAGTCATATCTCACTTAATTACGGTTATCTATTATTCAAATTTATTTTAAAATTAATATTTAAGTTATGCAAGATGACCCAAATGTACCTTTTTAAGTCTTGGACATAACCAGTGTTAAGAAAATAGAACAATTTATCCTTATAGCATTGTCCGATTTGATTCCAATTTAATTTTTGAAGTTCATTTGATGTATTGTAAATTATTTTTAAAATTCTTCTTATGAATTGTTTTTTAAAAAAATAATTATATCTCACTCTAGTGCTGTTATCTAATATTCGAATATAATTTAAATTTACTATTTCGCATATACAAGATAGCCAAATGATGTTTTTTACGGTTTGAACACAACCAGAGTTAAGAAAATATAATAACTAATAGCGTTGGCGATTGTTCCGATTTAATTTTAATTCAATTCTTAGATATAATTTGATTAACCCTAAATGATTTTTAAAAATATTTTAATGTATTGTGTTTAAAAAAAATAGTCATATCTCACTTAATTACGGTTATCTATTATTCAAATTTATTTTAAAATTAATATTTAGGTTATACAAGATGACCCAAATGATCCTTTTTAAGTTTTGGACTAGCCAGAGTTAAGAAAATAGAACAATTAATCATTATAGCATTGTCCGATTTGATTCCAATTTAATTTTTAAAGTTCATTTGATGTACTGTAAATTATTTTTAAAATTCTTCTTATGAATTGTTTTTAAAAAAAATAATTATATCTCACTCTATTACTGTTATCTAATATTCGAATATAATTTAAATTTACTATTTCGCATATACAAGATAGCCAAATGATGTTTTTTACGGTTTGAACACAACCAGAGTTAAGAAAATGTAATAACTAATAGCGTTAACGATTGTTCCGATTTAATTTTCAGATATAATTTGATTAACCCTAAATGATTTTTAAAAATATTTTAATGTATTGTGTTTAAAAAAAATAGTCATATCTCACTTAATTACGGTTATCTATTATTCAAATTTATTTTAAAATTAATATTTAGGTTATGCAAGATGACCCAAATGTACCTTTTTAAGTTTTGGACATAACCAGGGTTAAGAAAATAGAACAATTTATCCTTATAGCATTGTCCGATTTGATTCCAATTTAATTTTTGAAGTTCATTTAATGTACCGTAAATTATTTTTAAAATTCTTCTTATGAATTATTTAAAAAAAAAACAATTATATCTCACTCTATTACTGTTATCTAATATTCGAATATAATTTAAATTTAGGATTTCGCATATACAAGATAGTCAAATGATGTTTTTTACGGTTTGAACACAACCAGAATTAAGAAAATATGATAACTAATAGCGTTGGCGATTGTTCCCATTTAATTTTAATTCAATTTTTAAATATAATTTGATTAACCCTAAATGATTTTTAAAAATATTTTGATGTATTGTGTTTAAAAAAAATAGTCATATCTCACTTAATTACGGTTATCTATTATTCAAATTTATTTTAAAATTAATATTTAGGTTATGCAAGATGACCCAAATGTACCTTTTTAAGTTTTGGACATAACCAGGGTTAAGAAAATAGAACAATTTATCCTTATAGCATTGTCCGATTTGATTCCAATTTAATTTTTGAAGTTCATTTGATGTACTGTAAATTATTTTTAAAATTCTTCTTATGAATTATTTTTAAAAAAAAATATATATATCTCACTCTAGTGCTGTTATCTAATATTCGAATATAATTTAAATTTACTATTTCGCATATACAAGATAGCCAAATGATGTTTTTTACGGTTTGAACACAACCAGAGTTAAGAAAATATAATAACTAATAGCGTTGGCGATTGTTCCGATTTAATTTTAATTCAATTCTTAGATATAATTTGATTAACCCTAAATGATTTTTAAAAATATTTTAATGTATTGTGTTTAAAAAAAATAGTCATATCTCACTTAATTACGGTTATCTATTATTCAAATTTATTTTAAAATTAATATTTAGGTTATACAAGATGACCCAAATGATCCTTTTTAAGTTTTGGACTAGCCAGAGTTAAGAAAATAGAACAATTAATCATTATAGCATTGTCCGATTTGATTCCAATTTAATTTTTAAAGTTCATTTGATGTACTGTAAATTATTTTTAAAATTCTTCTTATGAATTGTTTTTAAAAAAAATAATTATATCTCACTCTATTACTGTTATCTAATATTCGAATATAATTTAAATTTACTATTTCGCATATACAAGATAGCCAAATGATGTTTTTTACGGTTTGAACACAACCAGAGTTAAGAAAATGTAATAACTAATAGCGTTAACGATTGTTCCGATTTAATTTTCAGATATAATTTGATTAACCCTAAATGATTTTTAAAAATATTTTAATGTATTGTGTTTAAAAAAAATAGTCATATCTCACTTAATTACGGTTATCTATTATTCAAATTTATTTTAAAATTAATATTTAGGTTATGCAAGATGACCCAAATGTACCTTTTTAAGTTTTGGACATAACCAGGGTTAAGAAAATAGAACAATTTATCCTTATAGCATTGTCCGATTTGATTCCAATTTAATTTTTGAAGTTCATTTAATGTACCGTAAATTATTTTTAAAATTCTTCTTATGAATTATTTAAAAAAAAAACAATTATATCTCACTCTATTACTGTTATCTAATATTCGAATATAATTTAAATTTAGGATTTCGCATATACAAGATAGTCAAATGATGTTTTTTACGGTTTGAACACAACCAGAATTAAGAAAATATGATAACTAATAGCGTTGGCGATTGTTCCCATTTAATTTTAATTCAATTTTTAAATATAATTTGATTAACCCTAAATGATTTTTAAAAATATTTTGATGTATTGTGTTTAAAAAAAATAGTCATATCTCACTTAATTACGGTTATCTATTATTCAAATTTATTTTAAAATTAATATTTAGGTTATGCAAGATGACCCAAATGTACCTTTTTAAGTTTTGGACATAACCAGGGTTAAGAAAATAGAACAATTTATCCTTATAGCATTGTCCGATTTGATTCCAATTTAATTTTTGAAGTTCATTTGATGTACTGTAAATTATTTTTAAAATTCTTCTTATGAATTATTTTTAAAAAAAATATATATATCTCACTCTATTACTGTTATCTAATATTCGAATATAATTTAAATTTACTATTTCGCATATACAAGATAGCCAAATGATGTTTTTTACGGTTTGAACACAACCAGAGTTAAAAAAATGTAATAACTAATAGCGTTAACGATTGTTCCGATTTCATTTTTTGATATAATTTGATTAACCCTAAATGATTTTTAAAAATATTTTAATGTATTGTGTTTAAAAAAAATAGCCATATCTCACTTAATTACGGTTATCTATTATTCAAATTTATTTTAAAATTAATATTTAGGTTATGCAAGATGACCCAAATGTACCTTTTTAAGTTTTGGACATAACCAGGGTTAAGAAAATAGAACAATTTATCCTTATAGCATTGTCCGATTTGATTCCAATTTAATTTTTGAAGTTCATTTAATGTACCGTAAATTATTTTTAAAATTCTTCTTATGAATTATTTAAAAAAAAATAATTATATCTCACTCTATTACTGTTATCTAATATTCGAATATAATTTAAATTTAGGATTTCGCATATACAAGATAGTCAAATGATGTTTTTTACGGTTTGAACACAACCAGAATTAAGAAAATATGATAACTAATAGCGTTGGCGATTGTTCCCATTTAATTTTAATTCAATTTTTAAATATAATTTGATTAACCCTAAATGATTTTTAAAAATATTTTGATGTATTGTGTTTAAAAAAAATAGTCATATCTCACTCAATTACGGTTATCTATTATTCAAATTTATTTTAAAATTAATATTTAGGTTATGCAAGATGACCCAAATGTACCTTTTTAAGTTTTGGACATAACCAGGGTTAAGAAAATAGAACAATTTATCCTTATAGCATTGTCCGATTTGATTCCAATTTAATTTTTGAAGTTCATTTGATGTACTGTAAATTATTTTTAAAATTCTTCTTATGAATTATTTTTAAAAAAAATATATATATCTCACTCTATTACTGTTATCTAATATTCGAATATAATTTAAATTTACTATTTCGCATATACAAGATAGCCAAATGATGTTTTTTACGGTTTGAACACAACCAGAGTTAAAAAAATGTAATAACTAATAGCGTTAACGATTGTTCCGATTTAATTTTCAGATACAATTTGATTAACCCTAAATGATTTTTAAAAATATTTTAATGTATTGTGTTTAAAAAAAATAGTCATATCTCACTTAATTACGGTTATCTATTATTCAAATTTATTTTAAAATTAATATTTAGGTTATGCAAGATGACCCAAATGTACTTTTTTAAGTTTTGGACATAAGCAGGGTTAAGAAAATAGAACAATTTATCCTTATAGCATTGTCCGATTTGATTCCAATTTAATTTTTGAAGTTCATTTGATGTACTGTAAATTATTTTTAAAATTCTTCTTATGAATTATTTTTAAAAAAAATAATTATATCTCAATCTATTACTATTATCTAACATTCCAATATAATTTAAATTTACTATTTCGCATATACAAGATAGCCAAATGATGTTTTTTACGGTTTGAACACAACCAGAGTTAAGAAAATATAATAACTAATAGCGTTGGCGATTGTTCCGATTTCATTTTATTTCAATTTTTAAATATAATTTGATTAACCCTAAATGATTTTTAAAAATATTTTGATGTATTGTGTTTAAAAAAAATAGTCATATCTCACTTAATTACGGTTATCTATTATTCAAATTTATTTTAAAATTAATATTTAAGTTATGCAAGATGACCCAAATGTACCTTTTTAAGTCTTGGACATAACCAGGGTTAAGAAAATAGAACAATTTATCCTTATAGCATTGTCCGATTTGATTCCAATTTAATTTTTGAAGTTCATTTGATGTATTGTAAATTATTTTTAAAATTCTTCTTATGAATTGTTTTTTAAAAAAATAATTATATCTCACTCTAGTGCTGTTATCTAATATTCGAATATAATTTAAATTTACTATTTCGCATATACAAGATAGCCAAATAATGTTTTTTACGGTTTGAACACAACCAGAGTTAAGAAAATATAATAACTAATAGCGTTGGCGATTGTTCCGATTTAATTTTAATTCAATTCTTAGATATAATTTGATTAACCCTAAATGATTTTTAAAAATATTTTGATGTATTGTGTTTAAAAAAAATAGTCATATCTCACTCAATTACGGTTATCTATTATTCAAATTTATTTTAAAATTAATATTTAAGTTATGCAAGATGACCCAAATGTACCTTTTTAAGTTTTGGACATAACCAGGGTTAAGAAAATAGAACAATTTATCCTTATAGCATTGTCCGATTTGATTCCAATTTAATTTTTGAAGTTCATTTGATGTACTGTAAATTATTTTTAAAATTCTTCTTATGAATTATTTTTAAAAAAAATATATATATCTCACTCTATTACTGTTATCTAATATTCGAATATAATTTAAATTTACTATTTCGCATATACAAGATAGCCAAATGATGTTTTTTACGGTTTGAACACAACTAGAGTTAAGAAAATGTAATAAATAATAGCGTTAACGATTGTTCCGATTTAATTTTTAGATATAATTTGATTAACCCTAAATGATTTTTAAAAATATTTTAATGTATTGTGTTTAAAAAAAATAGTCATATCTCACTTAATTACGGTTATCTATTATTCAAATTTATTTTAAAATTAATATTTAGGTTATACAAGATGACCCAAATGATCCTTTTTAAGTTTTGGACTAACCAGAGTTAAGAAAATAGAACAATTAATCATTATAGCATTGTCCGATTTGATTTCAATTTAATTTTTGAAGTTCATTTGATGTACTGTAAATTATTTTTAAAATTCTTCTTATGAATTGTTTTTAAAAAAAATAATTATATCTCACTCTATTACTGTTATCTAATATTCGAATATAATTTAAATTTACTATTTCGCATATACAAGATAGCCAAATGATGTTTTTTACAGTTTGAACACAACCAGAGTTAAGAAAATATAATAACTAATAGCGTTGGCGATTGTTCCGATTTAATTTTAGTTCAATTTTTAGATATAATTTGATTAACCCTAAATGATTTTTAAAAATATTTTGATGTATTGTGTTTAAAAAAAATAGTCATATCTCACTCAATTACGGTTATCTATTATTCAAATTTATTTTAAAATTAATATTTAAGTTATGCAAGATGACCCAAATGTACCTTTTTAAGTTTTGGACATAACCAGGGTTAAGAAAATAGAACAATTTATCCTTATAGCATTGTCCGATTTGATTCCAATTTAATTTTTGAAGTTCATTTGATGTACTGTAAATTATTTTTAAAATTCTTCTTATGAATTATTTTTAAAAAAAATATATATATCTCACTCTATTACTGTTATCTAATATTCGAATATAATTTAAATTTACTATTTCGCATATACAAGATAGCCAAATGATGTTTTTTACGGTTTGAACACAACCAGAGTTAAGAAAATGTAATAAATAATAGCGTTAACGATTGTTCCGATTTAATTTTCAGATACAATTTGATTAACCCTAAATGATTTTTAAAAATATTTTAATGTATTGTGTTTAAAAAAAATAGTCATATCTCACTTAATTACGGTTATCTATTATTCAAATTTATTTTAAAATTAATATTTAGGTTATGCAAGATGACCCAAATGTACCTTTTTAAGTTTTGGACATAACCAGGGTTAAGAAAATAGAACAATTTATCCTTATAGCATTGTCCGATTTGATTCCAATTTAATTTTTGAAGTTCATTTAATGTACCGTAAATTATTTTTAAAATTCTTCTTATGAATTATTTAAAAAAAAAATAATTATATCTCAATCTATTACTATTATCTAACATTCCAATATAATTTAAATTTACTATTTCGCATATACAAGATAGCCAAATGATGTTTTTTACGGTTTGAACACAACCAGAGTTAAGAAAATATAATAACTAATAGCGTTGGCGATTGTTCCGATTTCATTTTATTTCAATTTTTAAATATAATTTGATTAACCCTAAATGATTTTTAAAAATATTTTGATGTATTGTGTTTAAAAAAAATAGTCATATCTCACTTAATTACGGTTATCTATTATTCAAATTTATTTTAAAATTAATATTTAAGTTATGCAAGATGACCCAAATGTACCTTTTTAAGTCTTGGACATAACCAGTGTTAAGAAAATAGAACAATTTATCCTTATAGCATTGTCCGATTTGATTCCAATTTAATTTTTGAAGTTCATTTGATGTATTGTAAATTATTTTTAAAATTCTTCTTATGAATTGTTTTTTAAAAAAATAATTATATCTCACTCTAGTGCTGTTATCTAATATTCGAATATAATTTAAATTTACTATTTCGCATATACAAGATAGCCAAATGATGTTTTTTACGGTTTGAACACAACCAGAGTTAAGAAAATATAATAACTAATAGCGTTGGCGATTGTTCCGATTTAATTTTAATTCAATTCTTAGATATAATTTGATTAACCCTAAATGATTTTTAAAAATATTTTGATGTATTGTGTTTAAAAAAAATAGTCATATCTCACTCAATTACGGTTATCTATTATTCAAATTTATTTTAAAATTAATATTTAAGTTATGCAAGATGACCCAAATGTACCTTTTTAAGTTTTGGACATAACCAGGGTTAAGAAAATAGAACAATTTATCCTTATAGCATTGTCCGATTTGATTCCAATTTAATTTTTGAAGTTCATTTGATGTACTGTAAATTATTTTTAAAATTCTTCTTATGAATTATTTTTAAAAAAAATAATTATATCTCAATCTATTACTATTATCTAACATTCGAATATAATTTAAATTTACTATTTCGCATATAGAAGATAGCCAAATGATGTTTTTTACGGTTTGAACACAACCAGAGTTAAGAAAATATAATAACTAATAGCTTTGGCGATTCCAATTTAATTTTTAAAGTTCATTTGATGTACTGTAAATTATTTTTAAAATTCTTCTTATGAATTGTTTTTTAAAAAAATAATTATATCTCACTCTATTGCTGTTATCTAATATTCGAATATAATTTAAATTTACTATTTCGCATATACAAGATAGCCAAATGATGTTTTTTACGGCTTGAACACAACCAGAGTTAAGAAAATGTAATAACTAATAGCGTTAACGATTGTTCCGATTTAATTTTTAGATATAATTTGATCAACCCTAAATGATTTTTAAAAATATTTTAATGTATTGTGTTTAAAAAAAATAGTCATATCTCACTTAATTACAGTTATCTATTATTCAAATTTATTTTAAAATTAATATTTAGGTTATACAAGATGACCCAAATGATCCTTTTTAAGTTTTGGTCTAACCAGAGTTAAGAAAATAGAACAATTAATCATTATAGCATTGTCCGATTTGATTCCAATTTAATTTTTGAAGTTCATTTGATGTACTGTAAATTATTTTTAAAATTCTTCTTATGCATTGTTTTAAAAAAAAAAAAATTATATCTCACTCTATTACTGTTATCTAATATTCGAATATAATTTAAATTTACTATTTCGCATATACAAGATAGCCAAATGATGTTTTTTACGGTTTGAACACAACCAGAGTTAAGAAAATATAATAACTAATAGCTTTGGCGATTCCAATTTAATTTTTAAAGTTCATTTGATGTACTGTAAATTATTTTTAAAATTCTTCTTATGAATTGTTTTTTAAAAAAATAATTATATCTCACTCTATTGCTGTTATCTAATATTCGAATATAATTTAAATTTACTATTTCGCATATACAAGATAGCCAAATGATGTTTTTTACAGTTTGAACACAACCAGAGTTAAGAAAATATAATAACTAATAGCGTTGGCGATTGTTCCGATTTAATTTTAATTCAATTTATAGATATAATTTGATTAACCCTAAATGATTTATAAAAATATTTTGATGTATTATGTTTAAAAAAAATAGTCATATCTCACTCAATTACGGTTATCTATTATTCAAATTTATTTTAAAATTAATATTTAGGTTATGCAAGATGACCCAAATGTACCTTTTTAAGTTTTGGACATAACCAGGGTTAAGAAAATAGAACAATTTATCCTTATAGCATTGTCCGATTTGATTCCAATTTAATTTTTGAAGTTCATTTGATGTACTGTAAATTATTTTTAAAATTCTTCTTATGAATTATTTTTTAAAAAAATAATTATATCTCACTCTATTACTGTTATCTAATATTCGAATATAATTTAAATTTACTATTTTGCATATACAAGATAGCCAAATGATGTTTTTTATGGCTTGAACACAACCAGAGTTAAGAAAATATAATAACTAATAGCGTTGGCGATTGTTCCGATTTAATTTTAGTTCAATTTTTAGATATAATTTGATTAACCCTAAATGATTTTTAAAAATATTTTGATGTATTGTGTTTAAAAAAAATAGTCATATCTCACTCAATTACGGTTATCTATTATTCAAATTTATTTTAAAATTAATATTTAAGTTATGCAAGATGACCCAAATGTACCTTTTTAAATTTTGGACATAACCAGGGTTAAGAAAATAGAACAATTTATCCTTATAGCATTGTCCGATTTGATTCCAATTTAATTTTTGAAGTTCATTTGATGTACTGTAAATTATTTTTAAAATTCTTCTTATGAATTCTTTTTTAAAAAAATAATTTTATCTCACTCTATTACTGTTATCTAATATTCGAATATAATTTAAATTTACATTTCGCATATACAAGATAGCCAAATGATGTTTTTTACCATTTGAACACAACCAGAGTTAAGAAAATGTAATAACTAATAGCGTTAACGATTGTTCCGATTTAATTTTCAGATATAATTTGATTAACCCTAAATGATTTTTAAAAATATTTTAATGTATTGTGTTTAAAAAAAATAGTCATATCTCACTTAATTACGGTTATCTATTATTCAATTTTATTTTAAAATTAATATTTAGGTTATGCAAGATGACCCAAATGTACCTTTTTAAGTTTTGGACATAACCAGGGTTAAGAAAATAGAACAATTTATCCTTATAGCATTATCCGATTTGATTCCAATTTAATTTTTGAAGTTCATTTGATGTACCGTAAATTATTTTTAAAATTCTTCTTATGAATTATTTAAAAAAAAAATAATTATATCTCACTCTATTACTGTTATCTAATATTCGAATATAATTTAAATTTACTATTTCGCATATACAAGATAGCCAAATGATGTTTTTTACGGTTTGAACACAACCAGAGTTATGAAAATATAATAACTAATAGCGCTGGCGATTGTTCCGATTTAATTTTAATTCAATTTATAGATATAATTTGATTAACCCTAAATGATTTTTAAAAATATTTTGATGTATTGTGTTTAAAAAAAATAGTCATATCTCACTCAATTACGGTTATCTATTATTCAAATTTATTTTAAAATTAATATTTAAGTTATGCAAGATGACCCAAATGTACCTTTTTAAGTCTTGGACATAACCAGGGTTAAGAAAATAGAACAATTTATCCTTATAGCATTATCCGATTTGATTCCAATTTAATTTTTGAAGTTCATTTGATGTACCATAAATTATTTTTAAAATTCTTCTTATGAATTATTTAAAAAAAAAATAATTATATCTCACTCTATTACTGTTATCTAATATTCGAATATAATTTAAATTTACGATTTCGCATATACAAGATAGTCAAATGATGTTTTTTACGGTTTGAACACAACCAGAGTTAAGAAAATATGATAACTAATAGCGTTGGCGATTGTTCCCATTTAATTTTAATTCAATTTTTAAATATAATTTGATTAACCCTAAATGATTTTTAAAAATATTTTGATGTATTGTGTGTAAAAAAAATAGTCATATCTCACTCAATTACGGTTATCTATTATTCAAATTTATTTTAAAATTAATATTTAAGTTATGCAAGATGACCCAAATGTACCTTTTTAAGTCTTGGACATAACCAGGGTTAAGAAAATAGAACAATTTATCCTTATAGCATTATCCGATTTGATTCCAATTTAATTTTTGAAGTTCATTTGATGTACCGTAAATTATTTTTAAAATTCTTCTTATGAATTATTTTTAAAAAAAATATATATATCTCACTCTATTACTGTTATCTAATATTCGAATATAATTTAAATTTACTATTTCGCATATACAAGATAGCCAAATGATGTTTTTTACGGTTTGAACACAACCAGAGTTAAGAAAATGTAATAAATAATAGCGTTAACGATTGTTCCGATTTAATTTTTAGATATAATTTGATTAACCCTAAATGATTTTTAAAAATATTTTAATGTATTGTGTTTAAAAAAAATAGTCATATCTCACTTAATTACGGTTATCTATTATTCAAATTTATTTTAAAATTAATATTTAGGTTATACAAGATGACCCAAATGATCCTTTTTAAGTTTTGGACTAGCCAGAGTTAAGAAAATAGAACAATTAATCATTATAGCATTGTCCGATTTGATTCCAATTTAATTTTTAAAGTTAATTTGATGTACTGTAAATTATTTTTAAAATTCTTCTTATGAATTGTTTTTAAAAAAAATAATTATATCTCACTCTATTACTGTTATCTAATATTCGAATATAATTTAAATTTACTATTTCGCATATACAAGATAGCCAAATGATGTTTTTTACGGTTTGAACACAACCAGAGTTAAGAAAATGTAATAACTAATAGCGTTAACGATTGTTCCGATTTAATTTTCAGATATAATTTGATTAACCCTAAATGATTTTTAAAAATATTTTAATGTATTGTGTTTAAAAAAAATAGTCATATCTCACTTAATTACGGTTATCTATTATTCAAATTTATTTTAAAATTAATATTTAGGTTATGCAAGATGACCCAAATGTACCTTTTTAAGTTTTGGACATAACCAGGGTTAAGAAAATAGAACAATTTATCCTTATAGCATTGTCCGATTTGATTCCAATTTAATTTTTGAAGTTCATTTAATGTACCGTAAATTATTTTTAAAATTCTTCTTATGAATTATTTAAAAAAAAAATAATTATATCTCACTCTATTACTGTTATCTAATATTCGAATATAATTTAAATTTAGGATTTCGCATATACAAGATAGTCAAATGATGTTTTTTACGGTTTGAACACAACCAGAATTAAGAAAATATGATAACTAATAGCGTTGGCGATTGTTCCGATTTAATTTTAGTTCAATTTTTAGATATAATTTGATTAACCCTAAATGATTTTTAAAAATATTTTGATGTATTGTGTTTAAAAAAAATAGTCATATCTCACTCAATTACGGTTATCTATTATTCAAATTTATTTTAAAATTAATATTTAAGTTATGCAAGATGACCCAAATGTACCTTTTTAAGTTTTGGACATAACCAGGGTTAAGAAAATAGAACAATTTATCCTTATAGCATTGTCCGATTTGATTCCAATTTAATTTTTGAAGTTCATTTGATGTACTGTAAATTATTTTTAAAATTCTTCTTATGAATTATTTTTAAAAAAAATATATATATCTCACTCTATTACTGTTATCTAATATTCGAATATAATTTAAATTTACTATTTCGCATATACAAGATAGCCAAATGATGTTTTTTACGGTTTGAACACAACCAGAGTTAAGAAAATGTAATAAATAATAGCGTTAACGATTGTTCCGATTTAATTTTCAGATACAATTTGATTAACCCTAAATGATTTTTAAAAATATTTTAATGTATTGTGTTTAAAAAAAATAGTCATATCTCACTTAATTACGGTTATCTATTATTCAAATTTATTTTAAAATTAATATTTAGGTTATGCAAGATGACCCAAATGTACTTTTTTAAGTTTTGGACATAAGCAGGGTTAAGAAAATAGAACAATTTATCCTTATAGCATTGTCCGATTTGATTCCAATTTAATTTTTGAAGTTCATTTGATGTACTGTAAATTATTTTTAAAATTCTTCTTATGAATTATTTTTAAAAAAAATAATTATATCTCAATCTATTACTATTATCTAACATTCCAATATAATTTAAATTTACTATTTCGCATATACAAGATAGCCAAATGATGTTTTTTACGGTTTGAACACAACCAGAGTTAAGAAAATGTAATAACTAATAGCGTTAACGATTGTTCCGATTTAATTTTCAGATATAATTTGATTAACCCTAAATGATTTTTAAAAATATTTTAATGTATTGTGTTTAAAAAAAATAGTCATATCTCACTTAATTACGGTTATCTATTATTCAAATTTATTTTAAAATTAATATTTAGGTTATGCAAGATGACCCAAATGTACCTTTTTAAGTTTTGGACATAACCAGGGTTAAGAAAATAGAACAATTTATCCTTATAGCATTGTCCGATTTGATTCCAATTTAATTTTTGAAGTTCATTTAATGTACCGTAAATTATTTTTAAAATTCTTCTTATGAATTATTTAAAAAAAAAATAATTATATCTCACTCTATTACTGTTATCTAATATTCGAATATAATTTAAATTTAGGATTTCGCATATACAAGATAGTCAAATGATGTTTTTTACGGTTTGAACACAACCAGAATTAAGAAAATATGATAACTAATAGCGTTGGCGATTGTTCCGATTTAATTTTAGTTCAATTTTTAGATATAATTTGATTAACCCTAAATGATTTTTAAAAATATTTTGATGTATTGTGTTTAAAAAAAATAGTCATATCTCACTCAATTACGGTTATCTATTATTCAAATTTATTTTAAAATTAATATTTAGGTTATGCAAGATGACCCAAATGTACCTTTTTAAGTTTTGGACATAACCAGGGTTAAGAAAATAGAACAATTTATCCTTATAGCATTGTCCGATTTGATTCCAATTTAATTTTTGAAGTTCATTTGATGTACTGTAAATTATTTTTAAAATTCTTCTTATGAATTATTTTTAAAAAAAATAATTATATCTCAATCTATTACTATTATCTAACATTCCAATATAATTTAAATTTACTATTTCGCATATACAAGATAGCCAAATGATGTTTTTTACGGTTTGAACACAACCAGAGTTAAGAAAATATAATAACTAATAGCGTTGGCGATTGTTCCGATTTCATTTTAGTTCAATTTTTAGATATAATTTGAGTAACCCTAAATGATTTTTAAAAATATTTTGATGTATTGTGTTTAAAAAAAATAGTCATATCTCACTCAATTACGGTTATCTATTATTCAAATTTATTTTAAAATTAATATTTAAGTTATGCAAGATGACCCAAATGTACCTTTTTAAGTTTTGGACATAACCAGGGTTAAGAAAATAGAACAATTTATCCTTATAGCATTGTCCGATTTGATTCCAATTTAATTTTTGAAGTTCATTTGATGTACTGTAAATTATTTTTAAAATTCTTCTTATGAATTATTTTTAAAAAAAATATATATATCTCACTCTATTACTGTTATCTAATATTCGAATATAATTTAAATTTACTATTTCGCATATACAAGATAGCCAAATGATGTTTTTTACGGTTTGAACACAACCAGAGTTAAGAAAATGTAATAAATAATAGCGTTAACGATTGTTCCGATTTAATTTTCAGATATAATTTGATTAACCCTAAATGATTTTTAAAAATATTTTAATGTATTGTGTTTAAAAAAAATAGTCATATCTCACTTAATTACGGTTATCTATTATTCAAATTTATTTTAAAATTAATATTTAGGTTATGCAAGATGACCCAAATGTACTTTTTTAAGTTTTGGACATAAGCAGGGTTAAGAAAATAGAACAATTTATCCTTATAGCATTGTCCGATATGATTCCAATTTAATTTTTGAAGTTCATTTGATGTACTGTAAATTATTTTTAAAATTCTTCTTATGAATTATTTAAAAAAAAAATAATTATATCTCAATCTATTACTATTATCTAACATTCGAATATAATTTAAATTTACTATTTCGCATATACAAGATAGCCAAATGATGTTTTTTACGGTTTGAACACAACCAGAGTTAAGAAAATATAATAACTAATAGCGTTGGCGATTGTTCCGATTTAATTTTAGTTCAATTTTTAGATATAATTTGATTAACCCTAAATGATTTTTAAAAATATTTTGATGAATTGTGTTTAAAAAAAATAGTCATATCTCACTCAATTACGGTTATCTATTATTCAAATTTATTTTAAAATTAATATTTAAGTTATGCAAGATGACCCAAATGTACCTTTTTAAATTTTGGACATAACCAGGGTTAAGAAAATAGAACAATTTATCCTTATAGCATTGTCCGATTTGATTCCAATTTAATTTTTGAAGTTCATTTGATGTACTGTAAATTATTTTTAAAATTCTTCTTATGAATTCTTTTTTAAAAAAATAATTTTATCTCACTCTATTACTGTTATCTAATATTCGAATATAATTTAAATTTACATTTCGCATATACAAGATAGCCAAATGATGTTTTTTACCATTTGAACACAACCAGAGTTAAGAAAATGTAATAACTAATAGCGTTAACGATTGTTCCGATTTAATTTTCAGATATAATTTGATTAACCCTAAATGATTTTTAAAAATATTTTAATGTATTGTGTTTAAAAAAAATAGTCATATCTCACTTAATTACGGTTATCTATTATTCAAATTTATTTTAAAATTAATATTTAGGTTATGCAAGATGACCCAAATGTACCTTTTTAAGTTTTGGACATAACCAGGGTTAAGAAAATAGAACAATTTATCCTTATAGCATTATCCGATTTGATTCCAATTTAATTTTTGAAGTTCATTTGATGTACCGTAAATTATTTTTAAAATTCTTCTTATGAATTATTTAAAAAAAAAATAATTATATCTCACTCTATTACTGTTATCTAATATTCGAATATAATTTAAATTTACTATTTCGCATATACAAGATAGCCAAATGATGTTTTTTACGGTTTGAACACAACCAGAGTTATGAAAATATAATAACTAATAGCGTTGGCGATTGTTCCGATTTAATTTTAATTCAATTTATAGATATAATTTGATTAACCCTAAATGATTTTTAAAAATATTTTGATGTATTGTGTTTAAAAAAAATAGTCATATCTCACTCAATTACGGTTATCTATTATTCAAATTTATTTTAAAATTAATATTTAAGTTATGCAAGATGACCCAAATGTACCTTTTTAAGTCTTGGACATAACCAGGGTTAAGAAAATAGAACAATTTATCCTTATAGCATTATCCGATTTGATTCCAATTTAATTTTTGAAGTTCATTTGATGTACCGTAAATTATTTTTAAAATTCTTCTTATGAATTATTTAAAAAAAAAATAATTATATCTCACTCTATTACTGTTATCTAATATTCGAATATAATTTAAATTTACGATTTCGCATATACAAGATAGTCAAATGATGTTTTTTACGGTTTGAACACAACCAGAGTTAAGAAAATATGATAACTAATAGCGTTGGCGATTGTTCCCATTTAATTTTAATTCAATTTTTAAATATAATTTGATTAACCCTAAATGATTTTTAAAAATATTTTGATGTATTGTGTTTAAAAAAAATAGTCATATCTCACTCAATTACGGTTATCTATTATTCAAATTTATTTTAAAATTAATATTTAAGTTATGCAAGATGACCCAAATGTACCTTTTTAAGTCTTGGACATAACCAGGGTTAAGAAAATAGAACAATTTATCCTTATAGCATTATCCGATTTGATTCCAATTTAATTTTTGAAGTTCATTTGATGTACCGTAAATTATTTTTAAAATTCTTCTTATGAATTATTTTTAAAAAAAATATATATATCTCACTCTATTACTGTTATCTAATATTCGAATATAATTTAAATTTACTATTTCGCATATACAAGATAGCCAAATGATGTTTTTTACGGTTTGAACACAACCAGAGTTAAGAAAATGTAATAACTAATAGCGTTAACGATTGTTCCGATTTAATTTTTAGATATAATTTGATTAACCCTAAATGATTTTTAAAAATATTTTAATGTATTGTGTTTAAAAAAAATAGTCATATCTCACTTAATTACGGTTATCTATTATTCAAATTTATTTTAAAATTAATATTTAGGTTATACAAGATGACCCAAATGATCCTTTTTAAGTTTTGGACTAGCCAGAGTTAAGAAAATAGAACAATTAATCATTATAGCATTGTCCGATTTGATTCCAATTTAATTTTTAAAGTTCATTTGATGTACTGTAAATTATTTTTAAAATTCTTCTTATGAATTGTTTTTAAAAAAAATAATTATATCTCACTCTATTACTGTTATCTAATATTCGAATATAATTGAAATTTACTATTTCGCATATACAAGATAGCCAAATGATGTTTTTTACGGTTTGAACACAACCAGAGTTAAGAAAATGTAATAACTAATAGCGTTAACGATTGTTCCGATTTAATTTTCAGATATAATTTGATTAACCCTAAATGATTTTTAAAAATATTTTAATGTATTGTGTTTAAAAAAAATAGTCATATCTCACTTAATTACGGTTATCTATTATTCAAATTTATTTTAAAATTAATATTTAGGTTATGCAAGATGACCCAAATGTACCTTTTTAAGTTTTGGACATAACCAGGGTTAAGAAAATAGAACAATTTATCCTTATAGCATTGTCCGATTTGATTCCAATTTAATTTTTGAAGTTCATTTAATGTACCGTAAATTATTTTTAAAATTCTTCTTATGAATTATTTAAAAAAAAAATAATTATATCTCACTCTATTACTGTTATCTAATATTCGAATATAATTTAAATTTAGGATTTCGCATATACAAGATAGTCAAATGATGTTTTTTACGGTTTGAACACAACCAGAATTAAGAAAATATGATAACTAATAGCGTTGGCGATTGTTCCGATTTAATTTTAGTTCAATTTTTAGATATAATTTGATTAACCCTAAATGATTTTTAAAAATATTTTGATGTATTGTGTTTAAAAAAAATAGTCATATCTCACTCAATTACGGTTATCTATTATTCAAATTTATTTTAAAATTAATATTTAAGTTATGCAAGATGACCCAAATGTACCTTTTTAAGTTTTGGACATAACCAGGGTTAAGAAAATAGAACAATTTATCCTTATAGCATTGTCCGATTTGATTCCAATTTAATTTTTGAAGTTCATTTGATGTACTGTAAATTATTTTTAAAATTCTTCTTATGAATTATTTTTTAAAAAAATATATATATCTCACTCTATTACTGTTATCTAATATTCGAATATAATTTAAATTTACTATTTCGCATATACAAGATAGCCAAATGATGTTTTTTACGGTTTGAACACAACCAGAGTTAAGAAAATGTAATAAATAATAGCGTTAACGATTGTTCCGATTTAATTTTCAGATACAATTTGATTAACCCTAAATGATTTTTAAAAATATTTTAATGTATTGTGTTTAAAAAAAATAGTCACATCTCACTTAATTACGGTTATCTATTATTCAAATTTATTTTAAAATTAATATTTAGGTTATGCAAGATGACCCAAATGTACTTTTTTAAGTTTTGGACATAAGCAGGGTTAAGAAAATAGAACAATTTATCCTTATAGCATTGTCCGATTTGATTCCAATTTAATTTTTGAAGTTCATTTGATGTACTGTAAATTATTTTTAAAATTCTTCTTATGAATTATTTTTAAAAAAAATAATTATATCTCAATCTATTACTATTATCTAACATTCCAATATAATTTAAATTTACTATTTCGCATATACAAGATAGCCAAATGATGTTTTTTACGGTTTGAACACAACCAGAGTTAAGAAAATATAATAACTAATAGCGTTGGCGATTGTTCCGATTTCATTTTAGTTCAATTTTTAGATATAATTTGAGTAATCCTAAATGATTTTTAAAAATATTTTGATGTATTGTGTTTAAAAAAAATAGTCATATCTCACTCAATTACGGTTATCTATTATTCAAATTTATTTTAAAATTAATATTTAAGTTATGCAAGATGACCCAAATGTACCTTTTTAAGTTTTGGACATAACCAGGGTTAAGAAAATAGAACAATTTATCCTTATAGCATTGTCCGATTTGATTCCAATTTAATTTTTGAAGTTCATTTGATGTACTGTAAATTATTTTTAAAATTCTTCTTATGAATTATTTTTAAAAAAAATATATATATCTCACTCTATTACTGTTATCTAATATTCGAATATAATTTAAATTTACTATTTCGCATATACAAGATAGCCAAATGATGTTTTTTACGGTTTGAACACAACCAGAGTTAAGAAAATGTAATAAATAATAGCGTTAACGATTGTTCCGATTTAATTTTCAGATATAATTTGATTAACCCTAAATGATTTTTAAAAATATTTTAATGTATTGTGTTTAAAAAAAATAGTCATATCTCACTTAATTACGGTTATCTATTATTCAAATTTATTTTAAAATTAATATTTAGGTTATGCAAGATGACCCAAATGTACTTTTTTAAGTTTTGGACATAAGCAGGGTTAAGAAAATAGAACAATTTATCCTTATAGCATTGTCCGATTTGATTCCAATTTAATTTTTGAAGTTCATTTGATGTACTGTAAATTATTTTTAAAATTCTTCTTATGAATTATTTAAAAAAAAAATAATTATATCTCAATCTATTACTATTATCTAACATTCGAATATAATTTAAATTTACTATTTCGCATATAGAAGATAGCCAAATGATGTTTTTTACGGTTTGAACACAACCAGAGTTAAGAAAATATAATAACTAATAGCGTTGGCGATTGTTCCGATTTCATTTTATTTCAATTTTTAGATATAATTTGATTAACCCTAAATGATTTTTAAAAATATTTTGATGTATTGTGTTTAAAAAAAATAGTCATATCTCACTTAATTACGGTTATCTATTATTCAAATTTATTTTAAAATTAATATTTAGGTTATACAAGATGACCCAAATGATCCTTTTTAAGTTTTGGACTAACCAGAGTTAAGAAAATAGAACAATTAATCATTATAGCATTGTCCGATTTGATTTCAATTTAATTTTTGAAGTTCATTTGATGTACTGTAAATTATTTTTAAAATTCTTCTTATGAATTGTTTTTAAAAAAAATAATTATATCTCACTCTATTACTGTTAGCTAATATTCGAATATAATTTAAATTTACTATTTCGCATATACAAGATAGCCAAATGATGTTTTTTACAGTTTGAACACAACCAGAGTTAAGAAAATATAATAACTAATAGCGTTGGCGATTGTTCCGATTTAATTTTAGTTCAATTTTTAGATATAATTTGATTAACCCTAAATGATTTTTAAAAATATTTTGATGTATTGTGTTTAAAAAAAATAGTCATATCTCACTTAATTACGGTTATCTATTATTCAAATTTATTTTAAAATTAATATTTAGGTTATACAAGATGACCCAAATGATCCTTTTTAAGTTTTGGACTAACCAGAGTTAAGAAAATAGAACAATTAATCATTATAGCATTGTCCGATTTGATTTCAATTTAATTTTTGAAGTTCATTTGATGTACTGTAAATTATTTTTAAAATTCTTCTTATGAATTATTTTTAAAAAAAATAATTATATCTCAATCTATTACTATTATCTAACATTCGAATATAATTTAAATTTACTATTTCGCATATAGAAGATAGCCAAATGATGTTTTTTACGGTTTGAACACAACCAGAGTTAAGAAAATATAATAACTAATAGCGTTGGCGATTGTTCCGATTTCATTTTATTTCAATTTTTAGATATAATTTGATTAACCCTAAATGATTTTTAAAAATATTTTGATGTATTGTGTTTAAAAAAAATAGTCATATCTCACTTAATTACGGTTATCTATTATTCAAATTTATTTTAAAATTAATATTTAAGTTATGCAAGATGACCCAAATGTACCTTTTTAAGTCTTGGACATAACCAGGGTTAAGAAAATAGAACAATTTATCCTTATAGCATTATCCGATTTGATTCCAATTTAATTTTTGACGTTCATTTGATGTACCGTAAAATATTTTTAAAATTCTTCTTATGAATTATTTAAAAAAAAAATTATTATATCTCACTCTATTACTGTTATCTAATATTCGAATATAATTTAAATTTACTATTTCGCATATACAAGATAGCCAAATGATGTTTTTTACGGTTTGAACACAACCAGAGTTAAGAAAATGTAATAACTAATAGCGTTAACGATTGTTCCGATTTAATTTTCAGATATAATTTGATTAACCCTAAATGATTTTTAAAAATATTTTAATGTATTGTGTTTAAAAAAAATAGTCATATCTCACTTAATTACGGTTATCTATTATTCAAATTTATTTTAAAATTAATATTTAGGTTATGCAAGATGACCCAAATGTACCTTTTTAAGTTTTGGACATAACCAGGGTTAAGAAAATAGAACAATTTATCCTTATAGCATTGTCCGATTTGATTCCAATTTAATTTTTGAAGTTCATTTAATGTACCGTAAATTATTTTTAAAATTCTTCTTATGAATTATTTAAAAAAAAAATAATTATATCTCACTCTATTACTGTTATCTAATATTCGAATATAATTTAAATTTACTATTTCGCATATACAAGATAGCCAAATGATGTTTTTTACGGTTTGAACACAACCAGAGTTAAGAAAATATAATAACTAATAGCGCTGGCGATTGTTCCGATTTAATTTTAATTCAATTCTTAGATATAATTTGATTAACCCTAAATGATTTTTAAAAATATTTTGATGTATTGTGTTTAAAAAAAATAGTCATATCTCACTCAATTACGGTTATCTATTATTCAAATTTATTTTAAAATTAATATTTAAGTTATGCAAGATGACCCAAATGTACCTTTTTAAGTCTTGGACATAACCAGGGTTAAGAAAATAGAACAATTTATCCTTATAGCATTATCCGATTTGATTCCAATTTAATTTTTGAAGTTCATTTGATGTACCGTAAATTATTTTTAAAATTCTTCTTATGAATTATTTAAAAAAAAAATAATTATATCTCACTCTATTACTGTTATCTAATATTCGAATATAATTTAAATTTACGATTTCGCATATACAAGATAGTCAAATGATGTTTTTTACGGTTTGAACACAACCAGAGTTAAGAAAATATGATAACTAATAGCGTTGGCGATTGTTCCCATTTAATTTTAATTCAATTTTTAAATATAATTTGATTAACCCTAAATGATTTTTAAAAATATTTTGATGTATTGTGTTTAAAAAAAATAGTCATATCTCACTCAATTACGGTTATCTATTATTCAAATTTATTTTAAAATTAATATTTAGGTTATGCAAGATGACCCAAATGTACCTTTTTAAGTTTTGGACATAACCAGGGTTAAGAAAATAGAACAATTTATCCTTATAGCATTGTCCGATTTGATTCCAATTTAATTTTTGAAGTTCATTTGATGTACTGTAAATTATTTTTAAAATTCTTCTTATGAATTATTTTTAAAAAAAATATATATATCTCACTCTATTACTGTTATCTAATATTCGAATATAATTTAAATTTACTATTTCGCATATACAAGATAGCCAAATGATGTTTTTTACGGTTTGAACACAACCAGAGTTAAGAAAATGTAATAACTAATAGCGTTAACGAGTGTTCCGATTTAATTTTTAGATATAATTTGATTAACCCTAAATGATTTTTAAAAATATTTTAATGTATTGTGTTTAAAAAAAATAGTCATATCTCACTTAATTACGGTTATCTATTATTCAAATTTATTTTAAAATTAATATTTAGGTTATACAAGATGACCCAAATGATCCTTTTTAAGTTTTGGACTAGCCAGAGTTAAGAAAATAGAACAATTAATCATTATAGCATTGTCCGATTTGATTCCAATTTAATTTTTAAAGTTCATTTGATGTACTGTAAATTATTTTTAAAATTCTTCTTATGAATTGTTTTTAAAAAAAATAATTATATCTCACTCTATTACTGTTATCTAATATTCGAATATAATTTAAATTTACTATTTCGCATATACAAGATAGCCAAATGATGTTTTTTACGGTTTGAACACAACCAGAGTTAAGAAAATGTAATAACTAATAGCGTTAACGATTGTTCCGATTTAATTTTCAGATATAATTTGATTAACCCTAAATGATTTTTAAAAATATTTTAATGTATTGTGTTTAAAAAAAATAGTCATATCTCACTTAATTACGGTTATCTATTATTCAAATTTATTTTAAAATTAATATTTAGGTTATGCAAGATGACCCAAATGTACCTTTTTAAGTTTTGGACATAACCAGGGTTAAGAAAATAGAACAATTTATCCTTATAGCATTGTCCGATTTGATTCCAATTTAATTTTTGAAGTTCATTTAATGTACCGTAAATTATTTTTAAAATTCTTCTTATGAATTATTTAAAAAAAAAATAATTATATCTCACTCTATTACTGTTATCTAATATTCGAATATAATTTAAATTTAGGATTTCGCATATACAAGATAGTCAAATGATGTTTTTTACGGTTTGAACACAACCAGAATTAAGAAAATATGATAACTAATAGCGTTGGCGATTGTTCCCATTTAATTTTAATTCAATTTTTAAATATAATTTGATTAACCCTAAATGATTTTTAAAAATATTTTGATGTATTGTGTTTAAAAAAAATAGTCATATCTCACTCAATTACGGTTATCTATTATTCAAATTTATTTTAAAATTAATATTTAGGTTATGCAAGATGACCCAAATGTACCTCTTTAAGTTTTGGACATAACCAGGGTTAAGAAAATAGAACAATTTATCCTTATAGCATTGTCCGATTTGATTCCAATTTAATTTTTGAAGTTCATTTGATGTACTGTAAATTATTTTTAAAATTCTTCTTATGAATTATTTTTAAAAAAAATATATATATCTCACTCTATTACTGTTATCTAATATTCGAATATAATTTAAATTTACTATTTCGCATATACAAGATAGCCAAATGATGTTTTTTACGGTTTGAACACAACCAGAGTTAAGAAAATGTAATAACTAATAGCGTTGGCGATTGTTCCGATTTCATTTTATTTCAATTTTTAGATATAATTTGATTAACCCTAAATGATTTTTAAAAATATTTTAATGTATTGTGTTTAAAAAAAATAGTCATATCTCACTTAATTACGGTTATCTATTATTCAAATTAATTTTAAAATTAATATTTAAGTTATGCAAGATGACCCAAATGTACTTTTTTAAGTTTTGGACATAAGCAGGGTTAAGAAAATAGAACAATTTATCCTTATAGCATTGTCCGATTTGATTCCAATTTAATTTTTGAAGTTCATTTGATGTACTGTAAATTATTTTTAAAATTCTTCTTATGAATTATTTTTAAAAAAAATAATTATATCTCAATCTATTACTATTATCTAACATTCGAATATAATTTAAATTTACTATTTCGCATATAGAAGATAGCCAAATGATGTTTTTTACGGTTTGAACACAACCAGAGTTAAGAAAATATAATAACTAATAGCGTTGGCGATTGTTCCGATTTCATTTTATTTCAATTTTTAGATATAATTTGATTAACCCTAAATGATTTTTAAAAATATTTTGATGTATTGTGTTTAAAAAAAATAGTCATATCTCACTTAATTACGGTTATCTATTATTCAAATTTATTTTAAAATTAATATTTAAGTTATGCAAGATGACCCAAATGTACCTTTTTAAGTTTTGGACATAAGCAGGGTTAAGAAAATAGAACAATTTATCCTTATAGCATTGTCCGATTTGATTCCAATTTAATTTTTGAAGTTCATTTGATGTACTGTAAATTATTTTTAAAATTCTTCTTATGAATTATTTTTAAAAAAAATAATTATATCTCAATCTATTACTATTATCTAACATTCGAATATAATTTAAATTTACTATTTCGCATATAGAAGATAGCCAAATGATGTTTTTTACGGTTTGAACACAACCAGAGTTAAGAAAATATAATAACTAATAGCGTTGGCGATTGTTCCGATTTCATTTTATTTCAATTTTTAGATATAATTTGATTAACCCTAAATGATTTTTAAAAATATTTTGATGTATTGTGTTTAAAAAAAATAGTCATATCTCACTCAATTACGGTTATCTATTATTCAAATTTATTTTAAAATTAATATTTAGGTTATACAAGATGACCCAAATGATCCTTTTTAAGTTTTGGACTAGCCAGAGTTAAGAAAATAGAACAATTAATCATTATAGCATTGTCCGATTTGATTCCAATTTAATTTTTAAAGTTCATTTGATGTACTGTAAATTATTTTTAAAATTCTTCTTATGAATTGTTTTTAAAAAAAATAATTATATCTCACTCTATTACTGTTATCTAATATTCGAATATAATTTAAATTTACTATTTCGCATATACAAGATGACCAAATGATGTTTTTTACAGTTTGAACACAACCAGAGTTAAGAAAATATAATAACTAATAGCGTTGGCGATTGTTCCGATTTAATTTTAGTTCAATTTTTAGATATAATTTGAGTAACCCTAAATGATTTTTAAAAATATTTTGATGTATTGTGTTTAAAAAAAATAGTCATATCTCACTCAATTACGGTTATCTATTATTCAAATTTATTTTAAAATTAATATTTAAGTTATGCAAGATGACCCAAATGTACCTTTTTAAGTTTTGGACATAACCAGGGTTAAGAAAATAGAACAATTTATCCTTATAGCATTGTCCGATTTGATTCCAATTTAATTTTTGAAGTTCATTTGATGTACTGTAAATTATTTTTAAAATTCTTCTTATGAATTATTTTAAAAAAAAATATATATATCTCACTCTATTACTGTTATCTAATATTCGAATATAATTTAAATTTACTATTTCGCATATACAAGATAGCCAAATGATGTTTTTTACGGTTTGAACACAACCAGAGTTAAGAAAATGTAATAAATAATAGCGTTAACGATTGTTCCGATTTAATTTTCAGATATAATTTGATTAACCCTAAATGATTTTTAAAAATATTTTAATGTATTGTGTTTAAAAAAAATAGTCATATCTCACTTAATTACGGTTATCTATTATTCAAATTTATTTTAAAATTAATATTTAGGTTATGCAAGATGACCCAAATGTACTTTTTTAAGTTTTGGACATAAGCAGGGTTAAGAAAATAGAACAATTTATCCTTATAGCATTGTCCGATTTGATTCCAATTTAATTTTTGAAGTTCATTTGATGTACTGTAAATTATTTTTAAAATTCTTCTTATGAATTATTTTTAAAAAAAATAATTATATCTCAATCTATTACTATTATCTAACATTCGAATATAATTTAAATTTACTATTTCGCATATAGAAGATAGCCAAATGATGTTTTTTACGGTTTGAACACAACCAGAGTTAAGAAAATATAATAACTAATAGCGTTGGCGATTGTTCCGATTTCATTTTATTTCAATTTTTAGATATAATTTGATTAACCCTAAATGATTTTTAAAAATATTTTGATGTATTGTGTTTAAAAAAAATAGACATATCTCACTTAATTACGGTTATCTATTATTCAAATTTATTTTAAAATTAATATTTAAGTTATGCAAGATGACCCAAATGTACCTTTTTAAGTCTTGGACATAACCAGGGTTAAGAAAATAGAACAATTTATCCTTATAGCATTGTCCGATTTGATTCCAATTTAATTTTTGAAGTTCATTTGATGTATTGTAAATTATTTTTAAAATTCTTCTTATGAATTGTTTTTTAAAAAAATAATTATATCTCACTCTATTGCTGTTATTTAATATTCGAATATAATTTAAATTTACTATTTCGCATATACAAGATAGCCAAATGATGTTTTTTACGGTTTGAACACAACCAGAGTTAAGAAAATATAATAACTAATAGCGTTGGCGATTGTTCCGATTTAATTTTAATTCAATTCTTAGATATAATTTGATTAACCCTAAATGATTTTTAAAAATATTTTGATGTATTGTGTTTAAAAAAAATAGTCATATCTCACTCAATTACGGTTATCTATTATTCAAATTTATTTTAAAATTAATATTTAAGTTATGCAAGATGACCCAAATGTACCTTTTTAAGTCTTGGACATAACCAGGGTTAAGAAAATAGAACAATTTATCCTTATAGCATTATCCGATTTGATTCCAATTTAATTTTTGAAGTTCATTTGATGTACCGTAAATTATTTTTAAAATTCTTCTTATGAATTATTTAAAAAAAAAATAATTATATCTCACTCTATTACTGTTATCTAATATTCGAATATAATTTAAATTTACGATTTCGCATATACAAGATAGTCAAATGATGTTTTTTACGGTTTGAACACAACCAGAGTTAAGAAAATATGATAACTAATAGCGTTGGCGATTGTTCCCATTTAATTTTAATTCAATTTTTAAATATAATTTGATTAACCCTAAATGATTTTTAAAAATATTTTGATGTATTGTGTTTAAAAAAAATAGTCATATCTCACTCAATTACGGTTATCTATTATTCAAATTTATTTTAAAATTAATATTTAGGTTATACAAGATGACCCAAATGATCCTTTTTAAGTTTTGGACTAGCCAGAGTTAAGAAAATAGAACAATTAATCATTATAGCATTGTCCGATTTGATTCCAATTTAATTTTTAAAGTTCATTTGATGTACTGTAAATTATTTTTAAAATTCTTCTTATGAATTATTTTTAAAAAAAATATATATATCTCACTCTATTACGGTTATCTAATATTCGAATATAATTTAAATTTGCTATTTCGCATATACAAGATAGCCAAATGATGTTTTTTACGGTTTGAACACAACCAGAGTTAAGAAAATATAATAACTAATAGCGTTGGCGATTGTTCCGATTTCATTTTATTTCAATTTTTAGATATAATTTGATTAACCCTAAATGATTTTTAAAAATATTTTGATGTATTGTGTTTAAAAAAAATAGTCATATCTCACTTAATTACGGTTATCTATTATTCAAATTTATTTTAAAATTAATATTTAAGTTATGCAAGATGACCCAAATGTACCTTTTTAAGTCTTGGACATAACCAGGGTTAAGAAAATAGAACAATTTATCCTTATAGCATTATCCGATTTGATTCCAATTTAATTTTTGAAGTTCATTTGATGTATTGTAAATTATTTTTAAAATTCTTCTTATGAATTGTTTTTTAAAAAAATAATTATATCTCACTCTATTGCTGTTATCTAATATTCGAATATAATTTAAATTTACTATTTCGCATATACAAGATAGCCAAA